>NW_008676939.1:81743-84747 GCF_000695815.1 Acanthisitta chloris
GGACCAACACAGGAAACTAACATGAAACAGGTGTTTTGAGCTAGCTAGTTAGTTTTTGGTTTCCATTTGATGAAGGCAGAGACTTTTTATCACTGTTGCTCTCACCAGTCAAGGGAAGCATTTAAGAACATTGTTAAAGAATACCTCCCAATCACAAGAAAGATCATGTGAAAGCAGGATCTAGGCTTCACATATTAATGAAATGCAGAAATGACGTCCTGCTGCTCTATAAGGATAGCATCTATATCCTTTAAAACATTCTCACTCCATAAAGGTAAAATACAAATACAAATTAAAGACATGCATAGAACATCTTTCGTATACATTCAGTTTCTCTGGTTACTCCACAGGGAGGCAGCTTCTTTGAATGTTTTGTCCAACTGATCAATGCTCACCATCTTCCTCTGATGAAATCCAGGCATTTATATATGTGTGTGTATATATATATAAATATTCAAACAGATGGAAAAGAGAGAGGGGAAAAGATCACCAGTCAGATCCTTCCCACTGGAAAGATGTTAGCTGTGCCTTAACATCTTCAAAGAAAGAATGTAACAATAGCAGTGGGAGAACCCTGATAAGAGGAACGAGGCTTACTCAGAAGATAAAATTCTACAAAACTTCAGAGCTGTAAAGCCAGTGTGGGCACTGTTTCTAAAGTACACACGGGAATGGCCTTGGAGCCAAAGATCAGATCATATCATCTGCTTGGAATTGCTTCTCAGAGATCATGCAGTTGTGAAAATTGAAAATTCTTTCAGAAGAAGCTGAAGCAGCTGCAGTTTTCTTGCAAGAGTTTATTTTTTGTTTTGCTAGGATATACCTTGCCTAGTGCAATCACTTCAAAAGAGATGAGTTGTCTTTTGAGAACAGGAATACATACACTTTCTATGAATAGAAAGTTGTCCCTAGCAAGCTTTCAATATAATTTCTTCAATGCTTCTATTGCTTTGTGGTTTTTTTGACAGAGGAGTCCTTAGGATTTTACTCAGTTTTCTATTTTAAAATATAATATTTTTTTCCCGTCCTTTTGTGTAAAGGGAGAAAGTTGTATCTGTAGAGCTGGTCAGGTATATGCTCTTTTATGTCTCTAGAACTGGAGAGGCTAAGCCATTAATATTATTTGTGTTTGTTCACTTTGCATGTAGAAAATTGAAATAGCACAATTTCTTATTAGCAATCAGATCAATGAATAGTGATGTTCCTTCATAGGTGGATGACATGATTGGAAAAAACAGAATTATACAGCTTTGATTCCAAGAGGAGAACATGTCATTTATGCTATTTCTGTGATTTGCCACAACCCCCTGAAGCAACAGATACGTGATATTTCGGATGTGGGCTGTATCTAATAAACATGATCACACTTTTACAGTGAGATAAATGTGTTTATTTTTATAACTATGGCATGGATGGATGTATTTTATGAATGCCATACATCAGATACTAGCAGTCTGAAAAACAAAGATGAAAAAATTGCTCTCTAGAAAAAGGGGTTTTCCATGAATAAAAGAATGGAAACACATTTGGGGAAGATGGGAGCCTCGAGATAATAGGTACAGAGTTCTGTAGAAGATTAAAACTGGAGTTTTAAACATGACTGCCTGTCTCTGGGCTAATAGCTGATGGTATCTTGACATGCTGAAAAGGGGAATTTCCACTGTACCATACCAATGAAGTGCAGGGTTTGGTTGATATGTTTGTTTGCTTTCGTCCAAATCAGGGGGGTCAGAAGTGAGTGGTGTGTTTGCAAAGCAGCAGTTTGGGTTTTAGATCAAGGTTGAAGCACGTTGTTGTTGGCACAAAAGCCTCCATTGGGGTAGAATATGTCTCCCTGACCAGATATATGTCTGAATTGGGTACATGCAGCCAGTTGTTATCCTCCTGGCTCGTGCAAGCAGCGTGGCTACCCCGGCAGCCTGCACAGCACTCGCCTAGGAGCACTGCATGGTGTTCTTGGGAGGTAATTCTGTGCTCTGGAGGGAGTCTCCACCAGGATCACTTTCTCCAGTATGGGCCATTTTGCTTGTAAGAATAAAGGAGCTGTAGAAAAAAGGCAGTGAGTGTGAATAGCTTGGTTTATACTTGGGTGTGATTTTCTACATTTTTGTTAAATAATAGATGCTATCAAATTTGGATACTACTGGAATGATTGTAGTGTCCAGTTAGTGGGAAAAATCAGAAACACCTCACTGTGGTGCTTACATGTTGAGGAATTAGCATACAGTTGAGTCCATGTTTTTAAGGAACAGAAGAAGAAAATTGTTTTTAAACATCTGTTTCTTACAGTCAGTGATGTTCTTTACATTTGAATTCTTAAATTACTGGAAAAAATTTTCAGTGAGAGTGAAAATTTCCTATCCTAATACTCATAAAATATTCTTATCCTGAAAAATCTAGTAATGTTTTGTTTTGCTTTTTAATGAAAGGTCTGTACTTGAAACTTTCCAGCTTTTATAAGTGAGGAAATTCCAAGCATTTTGTAGTGACAGATACTGTTAGTGGGTAGTTGTCCACTGACGTCAAAAACAGAGGATGGTGAACAGCTTCGTTCAAGTCAAGGAAAAATGTATGGTCTTGGATAAACTCTGTGTTAGCAACTGAGCTATCAATGATATATGAGCAGCTTCACATGAGTTCCCATGTGCATTCAATCCAGTGCTGAATTCCAGATCTTGTTTAATGAGCAACTGATGGAGCCAAGACCTGGCACTGCAGTCTGCTTTATCCAGTCATGAAGGAAAAACAAGCTAAATAAGTTCAGATGAACAAGTTCAGAATTACTGCAGGGTTATTAAAAAGTTGTGATTTGTATTCCTCTGCTAATGTTTATGACTAACACATTTGGGACGTGTAAAACAATACTTAATTTGTAAAAAGACTACGTGCCAAAATTCCTGCAGTAGTTTAACCACTAAAGACCAAGTTTTGACTGTGTGAATGGGTTTTTAAATGTTGATCAGTAATCAGGTAATATTTATTTATAAATAAATAAATTATTTAT
>NW_008676939.1:84778-88264 GCF_000695815.1 Acanthisitta chloris
ATTATGGTTTCTTGTTGGAGTGCTCTTCATCACTTTCACTCTGCAAAGTAAAATGTAATTCCATAGCTCACTGTGGGGAAACAATTTTAAAGTCAAGTGCCATTCTCTTTATTTATCAGGTGTGCTTTGCTACTGTAATGGTAGGTTTGGAGTTACAGTCAGTTTTTTACATGCAGTTAGGTTGGGCTTTGAATGTCCTGGATAGTTTTTACCACAGTGGGTTTTCATGCAAAGGATGCTTATGTCCTTGGGCAATTTTGTGTGGGCGAAGAGATGGATAAAGCGTGAGTTTGCCAAATTGTCCTGTCTGGTGATTCCCTTCAACATGAAGGTATGCCTTATCAGACTCCTCCTCCTGAATGTCATATATAAGTGTAGGTGAGCAACAGTTAATTACTGTACTCCTAGTAGAAATAATAATTAAACCCCCAAGTATTTCAATAGGGGAATGTTGCTTTGAAATATCTGAAGGATTTGGAATGTTGCTACCCAAAATGCAATATTTAAAACATCTCAGATATCCTAAGGGGTGGGGGCACGAGGGGGAAGCGGGAGAACAAATTTTGCTGTTACTTCTACCAGGCAGATTGCTTTCCTTTCAGTAAAAGCTCATGGAAAAAATGCCCGTGCTTTTATGTATTTTTGGCAGAAGAACATACTTTGCTATATGAAGCAGTTCATCTGTGAAACATTCAGTACAGCCTTTTGTCTGTTTGATGAAGCTTCTCTTCCTACCAGTCTTCTGAGTCAACATTAACCATGCAGATTGCAATGTGTTACTTATCCCTGAGTGGTAGGCTCCTTTGACAGCTTCCTGAGACGTCCTGGAAAAGTACTCCTCTCGTTACTGTCCCAGTACGCCTTCTGGAACACCAAGTTTCTCCCAGCAGAAGTATTGGAACAGTATTCATAACATTAGAACTAGTGTACAACCATTAATTTTACCTTTGAGGGATTCACTGTGTGTTTTGAAGGCCAAATCCTTTGGCTTTCAAAGCTCCAAAAAAAAAAGTCATACTTGGCAGTGTGTGGGAAGGGGGTTTGTTGTGTGTATGTTTTCTTCAGTTTGGTTGGGTTTTTTCCCTTTCATTAACCTCTTTGGACTTATGCTATCTGTTGTGTCTCTCCTTGATTAAAGAGTTAAGAAGCCTAGTGACCGTTTCTGTGGAGGTTTTTGGTTTTGATGGTTCTTTATCTCCCCCCTTCCTAAGTCTTCGATTTTTATTTTTTTAATAAGTGGTGCGTGGTTGCTGTAGAGCAGATCATGATTATGCCTTAGCATAGTCCTCCTGGGAATCACTGCTCTTAGTCCATGGTCCTTGGCTGGTGTAAAAAAGAGGACTGAATGTCCACCTTGATGTGGCTGCTGTTCACAGCACATCTGTTAGTGCAAACCCAAGTCTGTCAGCATTATCAACTAATATCTTGTTAGATTGAACTGAGGCTGTGAAGAAAACACCACCTTTGTCATCTCTGAGGTACTGCTGGGACAGACATTGAGGATCGTAACTACTCTAAAAAAAGCCTGGTAGAGTATCTGCAGTGCTGCATGCACACACTGAAAGCACTGAACTTGAGAACGCTTTAGATTCACTATAAAACCATAAATTACATTGATTGTATTTGTGTTTTCATTTGTCTTCCCAGCATGGCGCAGCATGTCTGTCTTTTGTGTTTCCCAAAAACAAACTGCTCCTCCAAGCTGAGGTTCATTTTTGAGAAATGTGGGCGATGCAACTGTGTGAGATTTGTACATTGCATTTGTGCCTGAGCAAATACTGCTTGTCTTCTGGTTCCCTGAGCTGGCCATAAATATTAATTTAATAGGTCTGGGACTATTTTATGCATTGTGAATGTACAGATTGAGGAAGAGATAAATTTTATTGATGGGAGCTGTTGCTGGAACTTAGAGGGTTTGTAAGCTTAAAGAAGCTCAAATTCACAGTATGTGTATATCATAATTGTTCTTCAAATTATTTGAAGACTGTTTGTATAGAATATGATAGTTCTTTATTGTCTTCCAAGGATTTCTTACCTTCCATCTCTCACACATACAAAAAAAAGTTGCCCAGAATCTTCTTTGTCTTTTTGCAGGCTCCTTTGGCTTACAGTTTGAGAAGTTCTGCATGAGGCGATTGTTTCATTTTGCTGGGAGATATTTGCCTCTAGGAGTTCACTCTCAAATCTTGCTGTATAGCAGAGAGCATTTTGCTAGCTATACTCAAAACCAAACCCATTTTAAAAACAAACATCAAGATACCACATTATCAACTTCTAGAACAGTCCACTTAAGCCTTGAGAATTGCCTGTGGTTGCAGGTCACTTCAGATATGGCTGCAATTTCCTGATTTTTGAGGACTGCTGCTCAGGAAGGAATGGAATCCTATTAGGTTTACTGGTTACCCTGAAATTGCCCTTAGCAGCAGCTTAAGTTAGAGGAGATAGCAAAGGGGGGAAGTTATTTCCACAACCTAAATATGAATAACACCTTTTTTTGGGGGGGGGAGAAGCAACTTTTATATCTGTTTATTTTTTAGATTAGACTACATATAAAAGTGCTCTCTTCCTCTGTCTTCCAGTTCTTAATTGGTCAGGACCCTTACCTGTAATCATGAGTCTTGTTCTTATGCAAACCCCTACACATTGAAAATTGCCTTCTTGGAAGAGGCCTGAGATTTGGAAATATGTGCAATCTTACATGGAAAGATTAAATTCTCAACACCCATTTTCTAGGTATATCAGTATTACTTGGTTCCAGTGTTGATTTCTTTGAAGCTTTTTTTTTGGAAAGTACTTTCCTATCCCACATTATCAGCTGTGTTGATGTACTTTGGCTATGTCTAAGTAGAGCCATTTTCCATGCAGAATGTGGACTAAATGTATTAATATATTGAATTTATTAATAATTGTAGTTTATTTAACTGCTATCATCATATTACTGCTTTATTAGCTATATGTGGACTGTGGATGATTTGGAGGAAAATACTCCCTGCAAGCTAGCAAGACGAAATCGAGCCTTTTAATGTATAACCTCATCAGATGTTAAAACTTATATAAAATACATATATTGGCCTGTGTAAATCCTCCATTATTCATGTGTGAAAACCAGGGTAGCACACATAGCTTGTTACTTCTCTTGACTGAAACTAGGTCCAATGGTAATTGAATGCATTAGGGCTGGAGTCTGGGCGTGGAGAGAGCGAGACTCTTCCTCCCCTTAACTTCTGCTTTGGCTTTCCTGAGCTTCCTAAGCTATTTTGGAAGGGACACGAGCAGTCACGCCGGCGATACAGTCAATACTGTATTTTACATGTGGTGAACAATGTGTTCCCTTTGTTCCATTTCCCTTCTATGTGCTGCGCTCGTCCCTCGGTGTCACCAGGCGCCGATGGGTCTCGGGACTGTGCTGTCTTTGCATCAGTTCAGTCCTGTGCTTTGCGAACAGCTCTGACCCTGCAGTGCCGGGGCGGCCCGCGGGGATCCCGG
>NW_008676939.1:88382-110449 GCF_000695815.1 Acanthisitta chloris
AGCGAGCGGGGAACAGCACCTTCCCAGACAGCATTCCCGGCGCAGTTCCCGGGCCCTGCGGCCGCAGGTGCCTGCCGTGCCCTTCCCGGCGGCTGCGGAAGGTGGCAATGTTGTCAGCCCGAGCCCAGGTACGGCTGGAAGCTCATCCACAGCCTTTTCTCCCGTCAAAGATTCGTGTCGGTGAAATAGGAGCCTGCAGAAGGAGTTTTGTTCGGGTTTGTGCGCCATTACTTGTGCACAACCTTTCCTCGCTCGGTGCGTTATCCCCTCTGAAGGTGGGATGCTCACCACTCTCCGCGCTGTTCACTCGTTCTCCGCAGCACTTCTCCGTGCTGGCTGCCAGTGACCTTGCATACTGACAACCATCCTCTGCCCGGGAGAGCGAAACTCAGCCTTCCAAGTGAAGTTTCATTTCTGCAAAACACTTGTACATGTTTCTGAAACCCAGTCTCATTTTCTGCCCCCTCCCCTGAGCTGTTTACAAACTTTGTATAGAAGTGAGCTTGCCAGGGGAGAAACCGAGAACTTCCCTGCGTGCCACAGGTCTGTTAAGAGCTACCTCCTGGCTAAGACAGGTGTTTAACCTGTTGAAAGCCTAACAGACCTGTTCCTGGGTTTGGTGGGGATGTTTTTCTTTTCTTTTCAGATTTCAACTAACTCCTTGAGTCTTCTTAACTTCTTCAAATGATCCTTTCAAAGACTTGTGTGTTTTCTGTTTTTTAACATTTTGTTCTGCCTAATGCTAATTCTCCACCTTCAAGGGACGGTACAAAAGTTCTTGGTTTACGTTATCCCATTCCTTTCTTCTTGACTCTATTGATTCTGCTGTGGTAAATCCATCATTGATTTTAAATTATCATGGAACCTTTCAACATATTTAATTACTGCATTCACCTCTCATTCTGTGTTCCTTACCAAGCCTCTCTGACAAGATTTTATCCGTTTAGGAGGTCAGATGGGGGGAAAACATTAAATATTCCTGATGTGCTTTACGGTAAGCAGAGAGCAAATAGGGTGACATTACCTTGTAATCCCCCACCTTGCTACTTAACTTTATTTGCAACACAGATCACAATTTTTGTTGCACTCTTTATCTAGTTACTTTTTGTTTTTCCTAAGGTAGGAAGGCCTACCTTCTGTGAAGGCCTTCATTCTGTGAAGCTGAGTGTGTGTCCCCTTCCTGACTGGTGTATTTCTTGGGGATGCCACTCACTGCATTAAATAGACCCTGAAGGTTTCTAGTACTGCTGTGGTCTCTGTTAAACAAAGATTGTTTGCTGAGTACCAAAATCTGTTGCTGTGTGGATACTTTGTCTATCACAGCTCTTCACTCTGTTGTGCAAATGGTCCAGCAGTTGTGCATGAGAACCATGGATAATGACTCCTCAGTATTAAAAAAGACTAAAGACAGGCTTTCAGAAAACAGTTGGGATTCTGAGCTGTTTGTCTGGCAGAATCTGCTATATTTTGTCTTTCCAAATCAAATGAGAAGCCAGTGAGAGCTTTCTTTTGAGAAATGTGTTTTGCTGTGCTGTGGGGGGGACTTTCCTTTTCAAAATTGAAACTGGAAAGCAAATAATCTCCAAGTCCAAAGAGGAAACAATTTAAGATACAGTAGGTTATAACCACCACCATTTTTAGAATTGTTTCTCTTTGTAGTAATTGCAGTAACAGTCGTCTTACTGCCTCAAGAATGAAGTGAAATACTTCACCTTGGGACTTTCTTTAAACACCGCTATCTAATGCAGTCTCACACTGTTGTGATAATTTGGCTCAGGCTAAAGCTTCATGATCATACAATTTTCACATTAAAGGAAGTAGATGCTACATGCAAATACAAAATGTGGAAATAAACACATTTTTAATTCTGGTTTCTCTCTCCAAACCAAAGGGAAAGAAGAGACTTCCTTGTGATTTCAGAGTATTGTTAACAAGCCTAAAACTGTAAACAGCTCAGTAACAACATAATTATATCGATAAACCTAACATCAAATAACTCTACAAATTTATGTACAGATGGTCCCGTTTTACATTACAAAAGAAGTTTTTTGAAATCCATTTGCCTAAACTAAAGGTTTTAATGGAACAGTGTAATGATTTGACCTCATCTCTGGGTGTCTTTTTTTGAATGTAAATAGGAATACCAAGGCAATTAACTGGGTAATTTACCCAGGCAGATGGAGTTGAAATTCTGTAGGTAAGCATTGCTTTAAGTCTCCAGCACACTGATGGGCTCTTGCTCAAGTGTGTATCACTCTTCAAAGTGTCTTAGTGCTAGGGATAGTTCACCCTCAGGAAGTTTGGTTTAGATAAGTATCTGATTTTTGGGGGTACTGAAATCTGGAATGCAGCAGCAAAATCTGATGAATACAGGCTCTTGTATCTTGAGTCAGCAACGGGGCTGGATCCACTCCTGTTGTTCAGCATTCCACCTCTTGGTCTAGCATGGACAGACTTCAAAACAGTTTGTGTATGTTGTGTGCGAAGGTGAGGAGCTGTGAAGAAATTGACACCTTCTGCCAGTAGGGCATTCCAGAACTCAGGGTGCATTTGGTTCTCAGGGTCCCCTTAGCCCTGTGCAGGCAGGGCAGTATGTCCTTAGCAGCTGGTGTCTGGGCTGTTTCACTTACCAGATGTAAAAGTGAACCTATGCAATTAAAATTGGTTTTGCCCCTGCTTCTGATCCTTTGCAGTTAACAGTATTTCAGGTATTACAGGGCACACTTACATCATCATGAAATTTTTTAGTCCTGGAGAAACATTATCCACTCAAACAGCAGTCTAATAAGAAAGAAAGATATGGGAAAGTAACCAGAAGAAGAGAGTCGGCATATTTTTCTTATTGATCTCTGGGTATTAGTCAATCTTCTGGTCTCTTTTTCTCTGCACCCATTGTTTTCTAAGCCTTGTTACTCATGAGTGAATCCCTTTTCTATGAGCTCAGGAAAAGAAAGATGCTTCTCCCTCTAGACATCAGGTAAACTGCTGTGGTTCTGCCATGGTAAGTATCTATTAGTCTGTGTACATTTTTGGTGAAAAAGAATCTTTTAATCAGTGTATTTGTAGTCTTCTGAGGCTGAGTTTTCAATCTAGTGTCCACTTCATCTGTGGAGATCAAATCACTTGCCAGATTTTGCCTGGAGAAAGTTGGCCATGACTGAATGGCAGCGCATGCTTGGGACAGGACTTGTGAGTCACGACTTCTTGAGGCAGCCTCCTGGAACACACCTGAAGCTTAATTCTGTGTACCATGCATAGCAGGAAGTTCTCACTGTGACTTCATTTATGCTTTTGGCATCCCAGTGTTATTTTTGGTGGTAAAAGCATAATAGAATGAATAAGCACAAGAGAGGAGAATGAATTTAAGCTTCAGGGAAGCTGAGAACACACCCCAGTTCTCATCACTTCTGTATGCTATGCCTGTTCTAATCCCCATCTGGACTTCAGTCCTAGGGATTAAATAGTCAAACATTTTTAAATGGTCATCTTTCAGAAATTCTAAACTCTACTTTTCAGAAGTGGTGTAGTATGATTTGCATGTATTAATAAAAAAATCTGAAGAAAAAAAGGGAGAACTTTTAAATCTCTAATATATAGCTGAGAAGATCCCTCTATATATCTGTCTCGGCATGTGGTATGGAGAAAAAATGTCAAGAACCAAAACATGTATAGCATTCTTCAATGGCTACACACCACCTTTAGCTTGTGCTTAATTTCAGAAGGTACTAAGGGCATATTTCACTTTCTTTGTGATTTAGCTGGTAAAATTGACCGGTTCTACTCAGCCACTGCATTTATTTTATTTACGTAATACAGTAATACAGTATTTTTGTTATGTTTCCTCTTACTTTCAGTGATAGAAATCTCTTGTGCTTTTTTCTCATTTTGTTGCAAAACATGGAAAAGCTACTGGTTTTGCCAGTAATATATTGATGGCTGTCTGTTGGCAGTGGACTTCAGTTAAATTTGTATCTGTATGTATCAAAGTACAGATCAACTGAGTTTTTTCCGGTAGCCACTGGCGGCAATGGCCGCAGGAAGCTGACTAATGGTTTTCCAGGGCCACATTAAGTTTTATGGAATACAATTAATTAGTCTTGTTATCACTTTCTCAACAATGCCAATTGGTTTATATGATACATCATTTGAATATTAGTGACCTCTGGAGAAAAGAGCAAAAAATAGTGGGTTTGGGTTTTCTAGTTGTTCAGATGTGGCCAGCTGGTGTAACCAACGCTTGCAGGCTTCTTACCAGGAAAGCAGTGTGTTTACTTACCCTGTGGTTCTTTCAGAGAACAGGTTCCTTAAAAAAGTTGTAGATGGCATGAGGTTGGGCAGAGGGCAGACACTTATTTGGCCTTTTAGTAACAAGTCCTTACATTAGGAAAAAAACTAAGTATGTTTTATTTCTTAAATTACCACAAATGGAGTGAGGAGCTCAGGAACTGGGACAGAGAGATGACCTGCAAGTTTTGGACTCATCTGGATCTTCATGTGTAGCACTACAGCTGGACAAATAGTATAACCCTAACAGCTGATTAATTGCAATTAATATTGAAAGTGAGGCAGCTGTCTTGCTTAGTGTTTCCAGATCTGTATTTTTTTCATTGTGGTCAGTCAATGTTGAGAAATTTGTATTTATTATATAAATATTTTGGGGGAAATGCTATACACGAGCACTTTCCTACTACCAGTATTATGCCTTAGCTATTCAGGATGAGTTTTGGCTTCCTTTGTATTCCCTGGAAAATTATGTTTAAGCTAACATCCACATTATTAGGGTTTTGTTGGTTTTGGAGTGATGAAATGATGTATTCTAAACTTCTTGCTATACAATTGGAGACATGTGAAATGGGAAAGTTTCTTGAAGAGCGCCTTCTTCACATCCTCTAGAAATTAAGGGTTTTCATATTCCCTAATCTGTGGTCCTGCTCCCTTGGCATGGTGGAATTGGGAAACTCTCCTTCAGTTTTATCATGGATCTGGTAAAAATTACTGGGTTTTCTTTTACTCTTCACTGTCTTTGATACAGCTGTTTAAAAAAAGTTGCATCCCAAAAATATCGGACTAATTGGACTAAACATACTGAAAGCAGTAAACTCAAGGACTGCAACTCAACCAAGAATATCTTCTATATAATTTTAGCTAAGCTAGTTCAAGAGTAAAATAAAATAATGCCATTTATTAATAATGTCTTCTGACAAGTGAAATTGGAGAGGTGCGGAGTTGAAATCCCACTCTGTTCGATGTTAGGAGGTGGATACTGTATGAGAAGAGAGAGAAGCTGAGTTGATCCGCATTCCACGCTGTGTTCAGTGCAGGCTGCCTGCCTGGCTATCGTGTCATGTCTCTGTGAACGTCTTCACAGTGAAACAACAACCCACCCCACGGCAGCGTGTCCCTGTTTCCCTTGGCACCCTCCGGCCGCCTGCCTTCGAGTGGAGAGACTACAAGTAAAAGAACGGTGAAAGTCAGCGTGTAAGCTCCTGTCAGCCCGCGCGGGGCCTGAAGTTATCCAAAGCAGAGACTCCCGTTTCAGGGCAAGGAGCACGTGGAGCACCAGGAAGCCTGGCCAGGTCGCACCATCCCGGGTTTATTCCAGCCTGCCTGGGGGGAAGCGAGCAAAGCCAGGAATGGTGCACCGCCCGCAGACAAACACCAGGTCTGCGGGAGCGAACGCTCGGGAGCTGCACGTGGGGCGGGAGCGGCACCGAGCCCGGACCCTCCGAGCGCGGCCGCGGCGGGAGGAGCAGGAGGAGGAGGAGGAGGAGGAGGAGAAGGAATGCTGCCGCCCTGACGTCAGGAGCTGCTCCTGGGAATGTTTTGCATTCCTCTTCCTGGCAGTGGTCAGGTGGCTTCCAGCAAGAAGGAAGGAACAGCCGCTTCCAAAAAAAAAAAAAAAAAAAAAAAGCGGGGCGGGGGGAAGAGCGCGGAGGAAAAGAACACTTTATAATAAAAGTATTGTGGGGGAGGCGCTTTTATTAAAAGCCAGATTGGGAATTGGAACCAGATGTTCTGCATTCGAAAGCTGCACGAATGTTAAACGCGTTTATTAATGACTCTGATGGCTGAGGTATTTGGCTGTCTGCCTGGCTTTAATCTCATTGCTCCGTATTTAAAAACAGCCGAGAAAAACATTTTATTATTTTTTTTTTTGTGCCCAGCTTTAGGCAGCTTCCTTCATACCAGTATTCATTTAAAAAAAGTATTTTTCTGGGAGAACGGCCACATAATATATATATGAGCAGGAAAATGTCAACATTTGTCTTGTTCTGTTAGTTCTAACATACATGTTATACTGAAAATTAATGTCTTCAAATTCCGTTTCCTTCTTGATTTGTGGTTGTTGGATAACGCGTGTGATGTAAGCTGGAGAGGTCAGAACATGCAATTACTGCTGTTCGCAAAGTACTTCCCATTCCCTTAACTCTCCCTCTTTAATGTCCCTGTCAGAGTCTGTGTTTAAAGCAAAACAAGAGTGGATCCTCAGTCCAAGGTGGGTGATGTAGTGCCGCAGTCAGGACTTGTGAAATAACTGCTTTAGGTCTAAAGATGGACCCAAGTGCATGCTAGATCTGCATTTCAAAAGTAGCATCTCCACTTTGGTGATTGCACACATTTGTCAGTACCAAGAGCTTCCACAGGGACTTCTGGTTGTGCCTCAGTGGGGACAAGATACCTGACGAGACCATAGCCTGCAGAGACACAGGAAGGTTTGGGGTGTCCCCCAGGCAGGCATGGATCCTCCTCCCATTGTGAAGCTGTGTCGTATGCAGGTCATAAGATTTTCTCGGAGAAGCAAGCACTGCTGAAGGAAGAGACAGAGCCATGGACATGTGTCCTTTCAATTTGCTAGGATGGCAGTGCCCGAATAAACCTGTGCCTTCTTCATCCTCTTGAGAGGGGAAAGAATTGCTTTCTCCGTAAACACTGGAGAACCCCCTTGTTATCCCGTGGCGCATGGCTGTTTTGTATGAATTCAGACTTCCAGGCAGGAGACATATCCTGCCTGGGGCTGGTGGAGCAGAGCTGCCTCTGGATTCGGGCTGGGAGAGCCAACACCATTTCAGTTGCACCAGAGAGACTTGCCAGTGCCCTTGTCCATTGCAATTATTTTGCTTTTAATTAATCTTATATTTTCCTGTTCATTGACACTGCTTGAAGTTGCATTCATCTACCGACCGAGCAGTTGCCAGGCTCACTCCTGGGCAATGGTTCAGTGGTGTTGTGAAAAGCTGGTTGGACAGGGAATGTTAGGTAGTTTTGGTGGAGGTTTCTTGATCTGTGTCCCCAACTCAGGTGAGACCTGTGACCTCCTGTCTGTTTCCTGGTACCGACCGAAGCGAACAGGCAGCTTCCTGCTGCAGGGTGGACGCTCTGCTGAGGAATTTCCAGAAATGCTGAGAATTGCTGACTCACAGCTTACAGCCTGTCTGGGCTGAGGGGAGGTTTTCAAGTCCTTGGCTGAAGCCAGCAAAAAATGTTGCTGTAATGTACTGTTTTATTTTTAGCAAGGGGGGGAGGTTGTGTTGCTTAGGATGAAATGCTTGTGAGTGGTTTCAAAATGACAGACACTTTTAATTTTTTTTCTATTCTATTTTTAGAACTTGGAAAACAGGTTGTTTTGCTAAAATACAGACACTTCTCTGTTTCCCCAGTAAATGGGTTGTTGTAAAGGAGCCTTAAGGAGTTCATACAGGAAGGCTTTTACCACCACTGCAGTTCAGAATGTAGGAGATACTGAAGTATTTGAGACTGAAACTCAGTTGGCACCTACTCACTTCTGCAGAGGTGAGATTGCAGCTCCAATTGTTGGAGCTGTAATGTAGCCAGGTATTTGCTGCTATTACGAGATCATTGTAAAATCTTGGTGCTTGGGTTTGGTTCTCCCTTGTTTTTAGCAGTCACTTTACAAGTAATTGGATGTGCATTTTGTTGTTTTTTTCTTTCTGAACAGAAAATGCCCTATACTGTTTTCTGCTAATGTCTGCCAGAAAAAAGATTGAGGGAGGAGCTTTACAACATCTCAAAATGCAATTTTGGTGATTAGATTGTAGGGGGAAAGTTGTGGCCTTTTTTTGTTGTCTTCCCCCCCAAAAAAAAACCCCGTTAAATAGCTTTCTTTTAAACATATTCTCAAAAAAAACCCCCATTAAATAGCTTTCTTTTAAACATATTCTTGGGTGTGCATATTGTTTTTCTGTTGGTCAAGAACTGAGCACTTTGGAATGATCTCCAGTGTGTGCACTGTCCCAGAGAGTATCACAGATGGAATACAAGTTTGTAAAAACTCTTACATGCTTGCTTCTGATTTCAGCTGTTCTTCATTCACAGCTGTGCACCTCTGCCTATAGAACTATTTTCAGCCCTTTTCCACACCTTACTAGAGAACTGTGATCATATGAATGGTCTGCAGACTTGCTCTAACCACAGTGCCAATAATTTTTGAACTTGCAGCATAAACCAGCACATTTTGCAAATGTGAAAAATACAAAAGAAGAAAGAAACCCGTACGTCTTACAGCATCCCTACAGCATCTGGCTTGAGAATAACTGAGGCACAGCTTCCCTGAGGAAGTACGTTTCCTTCTTGTAGGTGGATCATGTTTAACTGCCCTCCTCAGTTTTTACCCTGGGACTGAGAGATGTTGCAGGTCCAGCAGGATCCTCCTCCAACAACCACAAAGAGAAAAAGGGTAATTCTAGGTGGGAAGTACAGGAGCCATAGGACAAGGCGGTTTCCATGATGTGCAGTGTGCTCATTTATTAGCTCATCACTAAAGTGAAGAAGTCCCAGTCTTAGTCATTTTAATGTAAATACAGTGCATGCACCTGAGCTGTTAGTGATTTCTACAGACAGAAATAATTGTAGACTGCACATCTACCCTAAAATTTCACAATGAAATCCACTTTTACTAGCAACTCTAACCTCGCCAGGTACCCACCTCCATGAGAAAGCTGTTCTCCTACCCATATCTGCAAGTTCCCTCCAAGATTTTACAGCAGCTGCATAACTTCTTTTAAGAGTTGTGTCCTGGCACCCACCACTATCCTGGGAAAATAATATAGGCCGTACATTATTTCTAGCCACCTGTCAGTAAATTCAGGGTAAAAGCCATGAGCTAACAGCCTTGCTGGTGCCCCCTTTTAGATAGATGTGTCATCCGACCTGGGTGGACATGCCTCAACTTGATTGCCTGACTCCAGATAACCCGTCCTACAGTCCTCTGTGGCTTGACCCTTTTCTAGTTTGGATGAGGGACAGAACGTACCATTTTGCGAAGGTTCTGTCCCCAAACTTTAAAAAAAAAAAGAATTATGCATGAATGCTGTCCAGCTTTCCAGGGAACATACTGGTACGACATGTATCGGTGTAGTGAGAACATCTCATTTTATGGGCAGCTTTTTGTAATTGAATCTGCCTCAGTAGAATCCAGGAGGCCTTTCTAGTAATATCATACTTCACAGTCTGGTTCCTATGTTTAATACAGACATGCCCTGCAAAGAGCTTTCTGCTTGTGGCAGTGTAAGCTTGTGCCTTCTCAGATATCTTGGTCTCATGCTACCTGTTCTTGCATAGCTTTCTGATCTCTCCACTATTTGATATGTTTTGCTGCTAGTTGCACTATAGTCTTGGTAGCTGTGTGAAATCTCAGCAGTTCATGTCTACACTTCAGTTCTCATATTACTTTTTTTGTTATTGTGTCTTTGTCTTAAATAATTTTTACTTTTGATCTTGAGGAATTTCTTCTCACACATTTCTTGTAACTTCACTTAGGGTCATCATGGCAAACTATTTCTTTGTGATTATAGTGTGTGCCCAAAAAGAATAAAAAAGCCAGATTAATGGTAAACCTTGAGTAGTCAACTGCTTTATCATTATCATCACTCACATGATAGCAGGAGGTAATGAATGATAATGCTCTGCTTGTCCATTAATCTCTGCTGGTGTTCAAAACAACTCAGTTCAAGACCTGCACTACATATTATTTTACTGTTTGCTGGGCAGGGTGGATCATACATTGATTTCTATGTGAAGATGAGATTATGGTGGGAAAAATGCAAAAAATTTAAAAAATTAGTAGTCAGAATTTCAGTATCCTAACTAGTGCAATTAAGCCAATCCAATTGCTTTAGTAAAGATTAAAGGAAGCTTTTGTGAGAAATTTCAAAGACTATAGACAGTAGACAAGTGTGTGTGTCTGAATATATGAATGATAAATTTCAAGAATGTAGACTGGTGCTTAAAAGCAGTTTGAAGCAGTGTGTAGAAATAAGTCACAATTTGTTTGAACCAGTAAATAATCCAGGTAGACCAAAGGTAGAGAGGAAACAGGTGGTTAAGGGAGACATAGCTTACCATATTTTCATGAAGGTCTCCAGGTCTCTCAGCCTCATCTCAACTCCTAGTAAGCCTCTTCAGTCATCTTTTCAGTTCTCCTGGTTTTTAAGCCTTGTCCTTGAGTTTTAATCTTTTTCCAGTATTTTCTTTTGATTACCATAATGATTCCATTGTATAATCAAATTAGAAGCTGTGTCACAAACTATCATTTAAAACTTAAAACTATATCAAGGTTTGCCTCTTGCAAAGTAGTGGTGAGTAGAATGTGATGTCTGTCCACTTTGGAATTCCTGTATGTGTGTTACAGTCTCAGTAATCCATATGTCAAAAAATTAGTATGTCTGCAGCTGTCGAGAAGACCTGTGCCAACATTGCTGGCTGTAGGCTGATAAGGGCTTCGTTATTAATACATATTCATGTTGAGAGTCTTGTGGGCTATGGAGCTTCAGTGCACACCGAAATCTGATCATCCCTGTGCCTAGCACTGTTGCATACTGTGAACAGCATAGTTTGGTGATTTCCTTCTTGTGCCATTGGTGCCAGAGTCCATTGCAAAACGTCTGTGCTGCTGTACAGCTGGGAAGATTTGTCTCTTTCTACCTTCCTAGCCTTCCACAGTAATACATCCTTCTGAAATAATGAAGCTATCAAAGGATACAGGTGGGATTGTGCATATAGAAGACAAACTTGCCAGAGAACAAGAACATGGTTTTGACACAGACATGTCTGTACTAGCGAATAATGTGATGTGGTAGGAGCAGTTTTGTGAAGTAAAAGTTGGTGTGGGAGGTTTGGTCCTGCTGTGTGCATTGTGCGGTTTGACTCAAGACACTCTGTAGGCTGGTCATGGCAGACTGAATGCCTTTTAGCAGTTGGAGCACATTTTCAGGTTTAATTTCATCCAAAAAGAATCCATTGTGTGAGCTCAGAATGCTGCTCTACAATCCAAACCAAAGTACAGGGAAGATGGAGAGATTTGCCTCAAAAGCATACCACTGATCTCAACTGCAGGACTGGTGTGAACACACCCATGAATGACCAGACATCAGACCAATCCATCTTTCTCAGTTTGGCTTGCTCTGAGAATTCCTATTGTCATACATACACGCAGATGCACAGTTGTAAACAGATAAAACCCGGACAAGTAGCTGCTTTTTTAACACTTAAGGAGGAAAAAGTAAAAAAAGTGGATGTTCATCTTTTCAGTACCTGGGTGTTGGGGATGGTGACTGTGTAGCCATCGTTGCAGCTGTCAAAGGTCTGGCCCTTGCCCTACTGCCTCCTTTCTCTTCTGGAGTCTTTAACACTGTGCTGAAATACTAGCATTGTTCCCTCATAGCTGGTGTGTATTAAATTGAAAAGAGGTATGTTTTCATTCCCATGGCTACCCTGGAAGTCTCAGACAAGTTGTGCCATACCATATACTTGATGGTATGGCAAACAGATACTTGGAAAGGTAAGTGGGGAAACCAGTCTTAAACACCGTAACTTTATATAGAGGAACAGGTTCAGAGTTTACTGTGACAGGGACACCTAGAAAAAACTTGTATATGTGAGCTAAGGAATATGAGATAGTGGTTCTTTGTCCCATTGTTGTAAATGAGGAATTTCTGGCTCTTTCAGGCTTAATTTTGGTGAAGTGATAGAGTTATCACCTAGAAAGTGCACACACCACAGCAGTTTCAGATCTCACCAGCATTCAGCTTGGGTGCCCAGGTTTGCTTCCAGCAGAAATAAACAGCCTCATGTGGACTTTTACCTTGTTCCTCTACAGGGCCAGGTTAGACCCGGCCACAGCAACACGTCAGTTGCCCAAACCCAGTCAGGTTTGGGCAACTTTTAGCACACTGTTACAGCTTGCTCATTTGAATAGAAGCTACAAATGACCAGCTTGCAAGTAGAAGGGTTTTTACAAATATTTATTGTATACAAGCGAAGAACTGAGCTGTCAATATGTATTTCAATATATAATTGCCTGGAGACAGGGTTGCAGAGTAAGCTTAGGTAATAAAAGCTGAGCAGAGAAAACAATTGGTGTAGCATATGGTTGCTTTACAAATTTTTCCTTTTCTTGCTCTCCTCTTTCCATAGAGAATATGCTTTGCATTGAGGAGAGAGAACAAGAAAGTCTTGGCAACTTCTAGTATGCCAGAGACTTTGTTCTGCTCTGTGAGGAGGGGTGTAGTTCCCAAGAAAGATGTCAAATGCAGTAATTAATGTTCTTCCTTCATGTGATGGATACCATCTGTATTTAGAAACATCTGAGCTTGTGCTTGAATGCAAGTCACGTAGCATTTTTATTGGTATAGTGAAGAACTTCAGTGTTTTTATTCATGATACTTGAGGCTTTGCTCCCAGACATAGTTTACAAATGCGTGACATTCCTTTTACGTTTCGAAGTGAAAAGTGAGCCAGGGTGAGCAGGAAGGACATTCCGTAGCTCGGTGAATCTTTTAGCAGTTTTTCATTGTGTCATATTTGTTTTTATAGAAGCAACTTCAAACTAGGGCAATATGAGCAGCAAATTAGTTTTTGCCTCATATAAAAACAAACATGATCAGAATCTGCAAGGGGTTATTCATACAGTCAGTTATTATCAGGATATACCACTTTCCTCTTTTGACAGCCTTTCCTCAGTCTTGTCAAAATACAGTATCCTCAAAACAAACAATGCTTTTAGTTTTTCCTTCCTTCTTAGCTTCCCCTATTTCCCTAATAGTGAAACACTACTAACCTCATTTGAAATAATCCCTGTGTTTGTATCCACGTCTCTTATGGCTGGGATGTGGCTCCAATAATTCTGCTATGTAGCAAGTTACTTCCTATCTTAGTCATGTAATACATCTCCTCTTATTTTTGTTCCCCTTTGTTTCAGAATGTAAACATCAGCAAATATTATCTTGATTAATCCTCTCCCTGCCCTCCATCTCCTCTTTTCCTCTCCCTGTTTTGAGAAAGAAGAAGAAAATGCAAGTTTATTCTTTTCCAGTCAAGGACTACTAGTTTCTGTGAAAAAGAATATCCCTTTTGTCTTAAATGTGCTTGTTTTGATTTGTTATAACCTGCATGGAAATAATTGCTATCTGAATTGATACACCTTTTCTGTAACCTCTGAACTGGTAAGAAAGAGTTAGTGACCTGGAACAAAGCTTTTGGACGATAACGTCAAATTTCTCAACAATATAACATTGCAATGGACAATTCCATGGTCTAGCAAATACTTGTAAAAATTTTTAAGCTATTCTTACCCTGATTTTGGGGTCAAGAAAGAAGATGCCAGCCAGCCTGGATACCTAACTGTGAGGGCACACAGCCAGAATTTTTTTCTTTAGGCAAACCTATATTTAAGACAGTGCATGAAACCTCAACTCTGCCAAAGCCCTCCTGTTTTCACAGTTTGTCCAGGGACAGAGGAGGATCATATGCCCTGACCTCATATTCTGCCACTGTGTCATAGGAGTCCATGTCATGCAGCTGGCTGTGTGCCAGCCATGTGGTCAGAATCTCATCCCTGTCTCTGCTGACTCTTGACACACACTCGAATGTCTCGCAGCATAAGGAGGAATCATAACCAAAGACTACTAGATGAGGAAAAACAGACTTTGTTTTCAGAATACTCTTTTCATTCCTGATTTCATTTGGCTTATTCCACAGGCTTCCCATAAAATTTCCAGCGAGCCTTGATTTGGCTTATAAAAAAATAACATTGATCCTCAGTTTCACTGGATTTTTTGTAAATAAAACTGATGTTACTGAAACACTGACCTGGGCTGAGGGGAAGGCCAGAAAGGGGATGGGGAAAGTCTGCTTTTCTTAAGGAGCTTGGTTGAGCTATGTCAGAAGCTGCCATAGTCCCAAGAGAAGCAGCACATTGAGAGAGACTTAGAAGATGCTTCTGTCTGCTCCTTTATGAGCTCTGAGTCTTGTGCTTCTTCTCTCTAGAGGCACGTGCAGACTTGTCCTTAGGATGTATTTGTTCACATGGAATGTGAGAACATAGGACATATCTAAATTTATTTACTGCCAGCTAGTCAGGGAAATTGCTTTGGATTTGAGAGGAGAACTTCAGCTTGCACCAAGGAATTTGACTGTGTTGCAAGCAGCTAATGAGAGACCAATTAAGGAAGGGGTAGGTGGAACATAAAGAAAATTGGAGTTAAGCATGTATGTATGTCTGTGTCAAATTAGATCCATTTTAAACCAGAAAATGAATGCACCATGAACTTTGAGACATTTTTATATAAATATATGTTTTACTAACTAATGCTAAATTCATTTTGTTTCTGTAATATTTTCTGAGTATGTACCATTAATCATATTTTAACCAAAATCTTCACTGTAAAACCCCAATATTTAAGACCACATGTAATATTCAGGATATTACAACATGAAATCATCATAACAAATCAAAGCAAATAGCTCTTAAGCCATTTTGGAAGCTTCTTTAACAGAAAACCTTTTCTTGTGACAGAATAGCTTTAATAGCCAGGTGTGAAAGTGAATGAGGGGATAGCCCACCCTTGGTTTTGAGCTAGGTTTCCTGTTGAAGTGGTGGTGGGAAAGCATTCTTCCCAGAGGAGGAGGTATGCAGTTCTGCTGCGTTAGCCTGAAAATGCTGAATCCAGTCATTGTGTATGTATTTTGGCGTCTTTCCCATTGTGAAAGTACAGCACAATCTCCTGCCTGCTACTCCCTGTGAGCTTGATATCCTCATTAAAGATCAGGGAAAAGAAAGGGGAAAACCCAAAGAGGTAAGGGAGTTCATTTACATACCATGCCAGGGCTAGTACATGGTTCAACACGTGATACAATAGTGAACCTTTCTGGCAAACTTGCTAAAGCCATTGAGAGGCATTTCAAACAAGACTGCGATTTCTTATTCACAAGCAAGAGTGAAAGTGCTTTATGACTGAATTACATAACATAAATAACATGTTTTGCATTTAGTCAAACAGAGACCTGTGACAATATTTGATGTTTATTGTTTTGTTCCTGTTTCTTGTTATTACTATTAATGTCTGAAGTATTTCATACTTGTTATTGTTCCTGTCTTAAAGATCTGTGTTCCTTGGAGGCTATTCTAGCTGATGACCTAGCTAGGTGGAAGTACCTGAAATGAGCTACATTGATGTTCATCTTGTGCTTTGACATCTGCTTGGAATCTTTTTTTTTTCCCCAGATGAAACTCTATTCTTTTATGGTGCTGTTTAGCTCCATTCCTGAGCAAAGAGCCCTGGCTGCTGCCTGGAGGGTGGGGTAGGTGTTCTTGCCATTTTGCCTGTGCCATCTCCAGCACACATCACACCCTTCTGGGAGCAGTTTCCGTTCACCAGCTTTGCACTAGTAACTCCCTGGGTTGAACCAGCTCACAGGCAAGTAGGGAGCAGGTCTGGGCCCTCCCTCCCCTTTTTAGTGTTAACCAGCACTTAGAAACATTTGGCTGGATCATGTAGCCTTCTGCTTTTGTCTACACTAAGAATTTTTTTTCTGGATGCAGAAAGGGTTTCAAGAAAGCATTTATATCTTCTTTCCTGTGTTTATTTGCATCCATTAGACTGGTTGTTGCCTGTAACCTGTTACAGCTGGGTGACACACAGGTGGAGTACTAACCTCTTAACATGGCTTAACCTCAGCCAAACCAAAAAAGGCAGTATGTCTAGTAGCTTAGTCTAGTATGTCTAGTAGCTTAGCAGACTTTTGAATACTATAGCTTGTAATTCACCCTGTTCGAAAATAAATTGCATTAGAAAAAATTGCATACTTATACTGATACAGCTATGTGTGTATAGTGAAATGCAACACTGGTGATAAAACTGGTAAAGACAAAGACATGCAAGTTCATGCTGACAGGTAAGAGGTTGAGAGGCATTCATGAACACAGGCTTCTGTGCAAGTATATTGACCCCCAGTGTAGACACAGCACTTGTTCGTTCACTCAGAAGGTCCATAGTGGGTTTGAGGGACTTCTGAAGAAAGAGTTTAAATTTTTGGGGCTGAGGGAAGGTGGAGCTGAGAGGAGAAAATGAGCAGTATGACACACAGTGGGAAAAGGTTCCCGTATGCAAGTTTGATGAAGCGAGACACTTCCTAACTTTTCTGTCCTCATAATTTTTTATGTTTGAGAGTATCTTCAGGGGACACACATGACTAAAATGATCATTTCTGGGTACGAAATCTCCCTAGTTTCCTGGACAAAAATTAAATTCCAGGTGTGGCATGGCTGCATATGACTATTGTACTGTCCAGTCTACTCTCAGGTTGTTTTGCCTGGTTTTGATGGTTCTTCACATGCATTGTTAATTTGCGGTATCAGTTCTTTTCTCATCTAGAGCATATATGAACAAAGTAAGAGTGAAAATTCAAAGTAAATGAAGTCTGTTCTCTTCTTCACATATTTTTAGTTACTTTGAACACTAATAAGTTTTGTGCATGCATTAAGAAACTGCAACTCCTGAGACTTTTCAAGGAGCTGTGAAACTTCTCTTTGCTTGGACTCAACTGAAAATATGAGACGTGTTTATTATGATCTCAGTTGTTCCTTAAAGGTCAGAGCACCAGTTTAATTTATGACTCAGCACTCGAGTTGCTAGACTCTAGGTAAAGTGGAGACTGTAAATAATTTTCACCACTGTTTTTTAATTTAGAAGCAGTTTTCCTTTTCCAGACATGTGGCAACAAAAAAAAGCTTATTTTCTTCCAAAGTGTTAAAATTTCAGTGAAGAAATTAGAAATTTCTCCACTTTGTAACAACTAAGTATAGAAAAAAGGAATTCAATCATCACTTGTCAGGGTTTTTTTGTGGCCATATACTTTTAAATAAGTGATTTAGGATGTTGTATTCCAACAGGTTTTGGTTCTGGTAGTTGGAAAGCTGAATTTTTATCTTGTGTTTGGAAAACTGTATCTGAGTTTAAGCAGAAATAAAAGCATATCAGGAAGATCAAGACTTAAAGGAAAAGGTTTAATCACAAACCAGTGAAATATAGTTTTAAAAAGAGTCTGCGTAGGCTGATCACAAAATCTTGGAATTTTTGTTTGGTTTATGGTTACCATTAAAGCAAAACATCATCGTATTTCTGGGAATCATGCGTGATCAAGGATTATTACACTGAGACCGTGTTTATATTCATTTTTCATTGAAATCTTTAAAAGCAAATACTTATCAGTTACACGATTACAGTTCCTGTTGCCTGCTACCAACCAAGCAGATGCCTAGCAGCGTTTGCTCTTGCTGGATTCTTCACTGCTACCGTGAAAGGCGCTCCCTTCCTTAATATCTTTGTTTTGAACAGAGAAGTTCAAAGCTGGTGACGAGATGACAGTGAAATGAAGAAATAGTTTTAAACCATTGTAGTTGACCCAATTCCAAGTAAAGATAAACCATTTTGATTTATAAAGTGTTGCATTTTAGCTTGGTCTGCTCTCTCAGGAGTTATGTCTGGCAAAAAAAAAAAAGTGAAGTATATGCTCAACTTGGTTTTAAATAGAAAAGCTCAGAAATGGCACTTGTCAGAGCTCATTTTGACCCGGGCAAACAAGCTTTCTGCTGAGTGGTTAAAAAAGGAAGCCAAAAGCCTTACCAGCCATGGCAATCCTAATAGGGGCTAATATGTGTCAACCTCAGCAGTGTCAAGGCTGCTTGCTCAGAGAGAGGTGGGAGTTTGTCCCTGTCCTGACGCTTCTGGCTGACAGTTTTGGGAAGCCAGGCTCCTTGCAGGGTAGAAACACTCCTTGCCATATAGCACTTTGCTACTCTCCTTTGAAAATTTGAACTCTGTGGTGGAGGTATGCTGTGTCGCTTGTGAGGTTTGCAATGCCATGGTTTGATCCTTCACTTTGAAGGCAGCTCAGGAAAAATCTGTACTTGTATCTTTTCTCCAAGGCTTAGAACATCTTCACATTTAGGAAGTCCTTCTGCTAGGAAGCTGATGGAAAGGTTTGTCTGATAAACTGTCAACAGCCCAAACTGAAACATTTGCACTATGAAGCTACTTGAACTGTTCCTGTTTTTTGCCTCACGCTACTGAGGGAGCAGTCTTTTTTTTTTTTTTTTACTTTTTTTTTGGCCCTTACCCAATGGTTTTGAAGTTTTTTCAGCATTTATTGAACACTTGGCTTCAAAAGGACACCAAATTCTACTAGTTGTATAAATTTGATTCCAATGATAATCATATGCTCTCAGACATTTAAAAAATAATTTCAAATAAGACATTTTAAAAATATTTTGTATATCAGTGCCTCGTCCTGGAGCTTGAGGCATTATGTTGTCATGAATTATTGCATAAAAGCTTAAAGATTACCCTTTATTCCCCTGTTTCCACTGGAACTGAGGGATAGATTTTCTTTTGCTTGCCTTCCATCACTGGTTTGAGGAGCAGTCTGAAGCTTGCTTTGTTTTCCTTGCAACTTCTCCCTTGGTCTCCCACATCCCTTTGTGCCTTATTTATTGCCAATTTGTTTGATTAGATTAAGGAAGGATTAAGGGATCCAGAACCCTTAACAAAAGGCAACCCATCGTTTATAAAAGTGTAAACTTAATGTAATTGCTTCTTAATTCCTCACGTTAAACAAAAAAGGGGATTCTTCAGCAGATAAACCCTGAGAGGTTTTTTGAAAATCAAAGGAAGGCAATTTGCTGACTCAAAGATGTGTATGCCAAAGATGAGGAGTATCACCCACAAAGCTCAGGTTTGACTTGATATGAAGAACTTCAGGTACTTTGATCTCCTTGTGATCCAGATAATACACCTTGTCAGTCCACACTGATTTCTAACCATTTCTGAATTCACATACCAACCAAAGGAGGTTTTATCTCTGCTTGGACAACTTAGGATTTGCCATTAATTTGTGGTTCAGCTCTCTTTACATTAGCAGTGGTAAGGGATATAGTAAGAAGAGCGTTCAACTTTTGTTAAAAAACTTAAAGTCTGAAGGCCCTAGCACCCATTTTTCTTCTCTATCTCGTATTAGCAGAGCTGTACTAGTGATAATTCTGGGTAAAGAACCACCATAAAAGCTTAGTTAAAAAAAACCAAAACGTAACTCTTGCCTGTAGGCTCAGTTGACCTCCTTGCATTTGGGGTTTTTTGGTTGCACAAATTAAAAAGCTCTCTAAAACAAAAGAGTAAATGTGATTCTGTAGGACACTGAGATGACCTGCTGTGTGCAGTCTGTCCTGTAGGTTAGAATATCGTCTCAATGAGGAGCAAAACCGCTTCGTGCAAGCCCTGTCGGTTTCAATTTTACAATCTTTACTATTTGAAACTCAGCATCTTGATTTGTAAGCTGTTTTTCCTGCCTCTCTTGTGGAGGAGAAGTTGAGAAGCAATTCTTTGGACAGCGCCATCGTCTTATGCTTTTGTAAAACACTAAGCAGTAAAAGTTTCGCCTATTTTATTTTTTCCTGATTTGGCATGTGTTATTTTTCTTCTTCTTTCTCTGGCTTTGTTGTCTATACTGCATATTGTGATTAGGACTATTTATTTGTATTATACCTCACAGGTCTGTAACTGGCTGGTTCTGAGCTGGCTACCTGCAAGCAGCTGTCTGTGCAAACAGCAAACAGCAGGGCTTTGCTTACATGTCTCTGCCAGGCTGGTGTCAAAACACTGCTATCAGAAATGACGCCAGTTCTGTGGCAAAGGTTTCTGTTGTCTTTTAATTTTTTTTAAACCAGAGACCCTGAACATGTTCTGCTAAGAAGCCATTGAGCTCTTGCCATGATCACTCACATTTTTCCACAGAGTAAATACCTGCAGCTTCTCTGTCAGCCACAAGGCCCTTGAAAGGAGTTGCTGAAAGATTCGGAGTGCTGCCTTGGGTGTAATAATGAGCTTCCCTATAATGAGTTCCACTTTAAAGGAGAGTGTAAGTCCTAGCTGTAAGAGAACTGATGTTAACTCTGGATAAGTTGTGAATGACATACATTGTCATGAGATTAAACACAGCAAACAGTTTGAGAAAAGTATATAGATTGCAGTGTTAGTGTTTGTGCTACTTTACTTTGACTCTTGGTGACTTGGGATTGGGACTGTTCGGTGCTTCAGTTTTGGTGGGAACTGTGTTAGAAGAACAGTGATGGAAGTAGCTATTGCAGGCACAGGCAGTTCCTGGCTGTCTATTGCAACTGCGAAGAAACAAGTTGCAGTTAGCGTAAGCCTTGAAGAGCCTTTCCTTTGGAAATTGCCTTTTGAATGTATCCATTGGTGTAGGGAAAAGAGGATGGTACACTGGAGAATTTCACTGTCAGCCAGGTGCTCTGACACCTGAGGCCAAGATCCATGATACACCCTTGCCTAAGCTATTCTAGCCTCTTCCAGCTGTTCCCACCTGCTCCTGCTCCTGCTCTATGGCACACCTCATTTCTGCCAGTCTAACAGTGACATGCTTCTGCCATGACCTGGATCTGACCCAGGGGAGTGCTCCAGGTATAACTTTTTTTTTTGTTTATTTGTTTGGTTGGTTGATTTTGGTTTTCTTTGGGGTTTTTTTTGAAGGTGGGGTTTTCGCTTACTTTGTTTTTCCAAGTTGGATGAGTCCTTGATCTGGTTGGCAACACAACTTCCAGACGTGTCAGCCTAAATGAGGGGTGGGGGTGAATCATGGATTGAGGATATTGTGAAGCCAGAACTTCCTTTTCTCTGTTCCTTTAGACAAAATTACCATCCTCTCTACCTTCAATTCTTATTTCATGAGCTAAAGGGAAAAAGCCACATTAATTAAAGCCGGAGATGTAAGGTACCTCTTAATGAATACGGTTGTGTGAGCTTATTCATTTTTGTGCAACTCTCTAAAATCTTCAAGGAGAAGGTACTATTAAAGACCTAGGCAGTGCTTTCAGCTAGCTTACCACCAGCATCTTTAGATGTTGATACAGTAACAATTTTAGTTTTATGAAATGCCTTGTTCAATAGAGGAGACATCCTGCACTCTTAGACATCGTGCTGCCCTTGCTGGGTTTCCAGTCATCATGCCACTCGCTCATTCTTGAAGTGTGCTGTAAATGTCCAATTGGTTCAGCAAATCTGTCTGTTTAGCAGAGAAGTTCAGAGAATTCACTAATATTCTCCTTTCTGTTTTGAATCTACACTAAGCATGACTGCCCTCTTAAAATCTGCAGGACTAGTTTAAAACAAACTCATCTTTCCTGATTTTGTGTGGCATATCAGCTACAGTGGAGGAGTAACACAGGTGAGAAAAAAAACTGGTTTAATAGCATGAGATACAAGTTTTTGGAGTTAAATTAGCCATTACCTTTGTAAAACACTGTTGCAAAGTGAATGGTTGCAATACGAGATTATTGCACGATGGAAATGCAGTTCCAGAGTGGCACTGCAGCAGCTTTAATTCCAGTGAGTTCAGTGAGAGCGTTGGAACTAATAAGCGTTTTCAGTACTAAATGGGAACATGTTTATTTCGGTTTAGCTTTACCTGGATTTCCTTATGCACTTCCTTTGTCCAACAGAGGCCAATACACCCACATATGTCTGCAAGCAATGAACAAAGCGATGAACTGACAGAGGCATTTCTGTTGAAGGCTGGGAAAGGAGGGATGGCTGTCGCCAAGACACACCAATACTAAGCTCAAGGAGCTGTATAAATGTGTAATTAGTGAAACGTGAAACTTTATACTTAACATTTGGCAACTAATATCTCTAGTGTGTGTTTCATGAAGACTTTTGTTGAAAATAGGCATTTTAGATTTGTGCAGTTGGTTTTAACAGAGG
>NW_008676939.1:110464-128540 GCF_000695815.1 Acanthisitta chloris
AGCTCTTGCTATGTGAATAATACATAGCAGAGGTAATAGTTTGATAAAGGTGGAGTTCAAATTCTCCTTAAGCTGTATGCTGGGCTCATAAATACTAAAGTATGATTTACATTGTACTCGTGGTAACTTTTCCTTTGATGTACCTGGCTGAAGAATGAGACTTAACACTGAGACTTACCTCCTTGCTATGTTGTACAGGCTCAAGAGGGAGCACTGCCAAGAGCACAGACAGGCCATGGGAAAAGCATTGTCTTTTGATTTGTGCCTACAAGTCTTGAGGAAAACTTATTTCTGTGAAAGCTGCAATTTCAAAGATTTCTGAACAAATATGGCCTATTGCTTTTCTCCTTTGTTGTGTTGTAATGACATGAACCTAAATAATTTCTTCTCAGTTCAAGAATCAGCCACCTTTGTGTTGAACAGTCACTGATAATCTGGAGCCAAACCCCAGATGAAACAGGCAGCTGTTATTTTCTTCAGAGTATCAGTGATACAAATATAGTAGGATCAAAAATTAAGAGAAATTGCAGAATCTGTCATAATGCAAATTCTGAACTTCTGATTCTTGTCAGACAAAAGTGTAAAGAAACCTCTAGTTCATGGTATTGAGTGGAATTCGTGAAAACAGCCAAGGGAACACCCTGTAACTAAATGAGGGCAAAAATGTAATAAACCAAGCACTCTTCTGTTTCTCATCAGCTGGCACAAGGCTTACCTGTGTTAAAAAGTTGGGTTTATTTTTGGCATTGGAGCAGCTCTATTGTGTATAGCCATACTAGTATAAAAATCTCTAGGGATAGCTAGTACTCTAAGACTTAGGTTTTGTTGCATTGTATTAATTTTGTTTTGTGAACTAGTAATTTTATGGCTGATTTGCATTTTGTTTATAAAGTAAAAATAAATTATTTTTATTTTATTTCTTAGCACCAAATAGCTCAAACCTAAATCTTGTCAGCACAACTGATTAACCTTGTAATAGCATCTTTGAGATACTAATGTACGCACTACCTTATCTTATGCTTTATCTGACCTTTATCTGTTGATTTTAATATCCCTTGTGGTTGCGAGTGACGTGTTTTTGTTGTAGACAGGGAGAGATTTTGGCTGCTGTTTATTTCTTGGGTTTATCCTCATTCACTCTGTTCTGTCCTTTCAAAAAAACTCAAAAAACTGCATTAAGCAGAAAAAACCCAAAATAATAAACTGTAGCCCAGAAGCACAATAGGAGTCATGTCTGCTCAAAGTGTTCAGAAGGCATTCTGCAAGCAGCATGTACAGTTACCAGGATTGACAGTGAAAATAAAGGAACTGATCATCCTGAACAAATGCAGAAGAATTTTTTACCCCTTTCCAGCATAATTTGTGTCTCAATGACTCATATATTTATATAGGGTAAAGTTTGGGCATTGCATGTGCTTACAGCATTATATCATCTTGCAGTGTTTGGGTGCTGGTCATTCATATCACTAAACAAATAGAAAACTAATCAGAAAATAAATTTTTAAAAAGATTTTTGTGTTGTTCTACTGCATTGAATTGGCTCAGCAGGATCAGGCATATCCCGGAGTATCAGAAAGGCAAAAGGCAGAAGGGAGGCGAAGTACAGGTTTTGGCTGCAGCAGGTCTGTCTGCAGTGTGGATTATCACTGGCTGCTGCCTGCTCTGTGGGTGGCAGACACCCACTCACGCCTGCTGGCTTGCTGGAGATCGTTGCCCCATGCCAGCAGAGAGTGGAGATGAATGTGTGAGAGTCCTTCATGTACATTAGTGTGAAATCTGAGAGCGAGAGTGGAAACCGATGATTTAAGTCAGTTTGAGATAACCTGGCTGCCTGTGCACTGAAAGGATTAGAGCTGTGCCATAGGGCTGATAGGGTCCTGGCAGTACCCGATGCTGAGCAGCTGAGGGGCAGCTCTTCTGTTCAGCCACTGCATCTGGGTGTAGGAGAGAATGAACTGGTCACAGCACACCCTGTGCTGCTGGATGTGTCACAGTTCTTGGCTGTATGGTCATGGCTATATCTCACTACATCTGCTGTGCTCTTTGCTTTTTCAGAGTCACTTGTCCTTTTTCTGCATGAGGCTGTGCTCAGCACCAGTGTTGTTCCCATTTGTGCAGTGGTTTGTCAGTTTATCTCCTGGAGTTTGGAGATATGTAGAAGAACATGGAGCACAATTCTTTGGTGTGATACCATGCTAGTTTGTCAGTGGGTGTTTTCCTTCATGCATGACATCTGATGTGGTGTTCAGGGACATGGAAAAACCTGTGTGGTTTCTCTGTGAGTCATTTAGTTCCATTTTCATGCAATTCTACAACAGTGTTTTCATGGTTGAAAAGTAAAAGAAAGCAGAAATAGGAATAGTGTTCTCTTCCCTTAGCTGTATCTCTCTATCCACAAAAGTAGGTGATGAGAAGGCCTCCCTCTTCCCAGCATCATGGGGACAGAGGTTGGGAAGATCTCCCTCTTGGGCAACAGGTACATTTAATTACAGGAGGCAGACAGCAGTTTGTAGTAAGATTTCATTATGATTTTTCACAACCCAGTGAAGCCTACTGTGATGTGATGATGGAACTTGTGATGCTGTGAGAAGCTCTGCAGAACTCATCTCTCCTGCTTTGGTAAGGGGTGTGCTGGGTTACAGATTGCCTCTATGTAGTGCTGGCCCTGCCTGAGCAGCCTGGCAGGCAGCACACAACTCAAGGCACCTGTGGTACAGCTGTGCAAGTATGGGCCTGTAATACTGCTGTAGGAAACAGGGAGGAGGAAGTTGGCATTTCTGGAGTGCGTCTCCTCTGCTCTTAAGGACATGAGATGAATCTCATTCTGAAGTTCGGTTTTGCTCATCAACTGTAGAGAGAGTCCAGAGGATCAGTCAATAAAGTTAGCTAGGTAAATCCCAGTCTTAATTGTCTGCGAAATGTTTTTGGCTTTGAGGGTCTCCAGCTATTTACCGATATCTTAGTGCCTAATGTAATACTTTACGTTTCCCTGCAGACTCTGCCACGCTACCAATCCTCCTGACATAGTGTATTTTAAATGCTTAATTTTGTGAGTATACTGTAGCTGGAGTGAGCAGCAAACATTCTTAGTCTATACCTAGTGCATGTCCTATATTTTATTTTAGATGTACAAATAATTTACTATTTTTACAGGGAAGCATTTTCTCTCTTGGAACAAATGACTTGGGTGAGCAAGGCTTATGAGTTTTGGAAACTGATGCTTTGCTTATATTGTCTTTCTGTTTAGAGGTGTGCTTAGATTATTATAGCTATAGAGAAAGAAACGGCTAGTTGTAATACAAAAACCTCAATAGGACAACTGTCATCCTCTCCTGCTGACATGTAGTAGCTGTGCTGCAGATCACTTTATCCTGTGAATGTGGGGTTAGCAAACTCTCCTTAGTACCCAGCCTGAAGAGTTGGCAAACTATAGAATAAACTTAGTAATGACAGCATTTTTTTGTTTGGATGCAATGATTATAATTTGTTCTCTTGAAGATTCACATTCATGTTACATCCTGCTCTTAGCAGAGCTCATGGCAGTTGCAATTTGTCAAAATTTGCCTTCTTTATGAACTTTGGTTTTGCTGACAAATTAAATTCTAAATTAAAACAAAGAATTGAGTTTACACTCTTTTGCTGCCAGGATTCTTCCCCAAAGACGGTTAGCCTCAGCATAAAGTTGTCAGGAGAGACTCAGATCCTCTTCTTTATTGTAGGAGGTGTTTTAATGAGCCACCTGAAGGCAAGGAGTAAGCAAAATTGCTTCCTTTTTTCCATCAAGATTACCACTCAGGGCAAGTGTTTTCAAACAAACATTCGAATTCTCCTGCTATGTTTACAGTTTGGGAGGAGGGCATTCACAGGTACTGGTTTTTCCGTGTGTGAGTTTTATATCGAGTTTCTGTGAAAAGCATGGAGATATTTCTGTGGCATAAAACAAACACGTATGTATATGCCAGCAGATGTAATTGCTTTTATCAAATACTGTGTGCCCCATAGCAACCTTAATCTGGCAGCAAGGAGCACTGGAAGTAAAACTAACTGAATTGCTTCTCAGGGTAAATAGGTGAGGTTAAGGGACATAACAAGGGAATTTATATATTTTATTTATTTACTTACTGTAAATTACTCCGATCTAAATGGTAATAATTATTTTTAAAAACTGTTTGAAAAATGTACTGGTGTTTGGAATATTTTCCATATGGAGCATGAGACACCATGGCTACACATACCTACAGTCCCTATCCCGCAGGTCTACATCTGGCCTGTACTTCCCATGCACAGGTTTCCCAGGCATGTATCAGGTTAGAGCTGAATTATGTCCTTTGACTGGGGAATCAGACAGTTCTCATATGCCTCAATGTTGACATCCTTTTTGTCATCCAAGGGCAGCTGTGTTCTTCTGGAAGTGCCATCCCCTTCCTGGCTCAAAGGGGAAGAGTGTGAAGATTTCAGTGCTTGGAGGGATCTTGAGTGAGACCATGAGCTCTCAGCCACAGAGTCTGGTTTTGTGGCTGTGCCTGTTCAGCTGGCACTTAATCATAACATTGTTGATCTTAACTCCACCTTTGAGACCCAACACCACGGGGTGATGTTTGCTTGTTGTTGGAATACTGAGAGACAGCAAAACAGCTGGCAAGAGGCTTTCTGGGATGAAAGAAAAAAAAAGCCAGAAAAAAAAAAAAAACAAAAATGAAGGCAGTGTTCAATACTGGGTCTGTGTTTAGATGGAGGTTTTTTTAATCTTCACACCTGCAGTGTTCTCCATACGGCTGAGTCTGTTGTGGCAGTGAAAAGATATTATTACCCTGTCAGAAAGTGTAGCTTGCTTGATACGGCCCAAGCTCAAGCATGATGGAAGCAGGGTAAAGGCCCAGCCTCAGAGAAGATGATACAAGTAAGCACAAGAGGCCAAGCATGTGCTTAAAATTTTACCAGTTTTACCAGCTATTCATTTTGCTGCTTGAATTATGAATTTTCAATATTCTTTTGCTATGTTTTCTCATCTAGCATAGACTTTTGTCCTGCATATGCCTACTCAAACAGTTCCAGCTATTTCTGCTCTTCCTGTGGACCTCATTACCATTATGATGTTATTAACATGCAACAGCAATTTGTATGTAGCTGTATTGTCTAAACAGAAATAACCCAGCAATATCACATAAGCATATATTTTGTAATGGATATGTGATTTTACCACATTTTAAAAATTCTTTGATGACTGTTAGGCCTGGGTTTTGGTGATCTAAGAGCTTGAAAAAGGTAGCTTGGAAAAGTCTGTACAAATGACTGCTAAGCTGCCACAGTTGTGTTTTGTGTGTGTCCTCAAGCCACATACCCTAACTGAATGGCTTCAAAAGGCTTTCTAAATTAACATGTGCTCTTCTGATCAGACATAGCCAGACATTCAGGGCACCCTGTAAGGGCCACCTGCCTTCTGAAGGGAAAGGCAGGTGTGGATTAGGAGGGTTTACATTTACAGAGCGCTAGGGTGGGTGTTACCTATTTTGGTGCTCTCTGTTGGGCAGTTCCTCTTGGATTGAGTAGGGTCTTGCATTACATCGCAACTTTCTTTTTTCTTTAACCTTTGCAGAATAGACTTAAATAAAAATGACAGTCACAGAGCAAGTTTAGAATAAAAAAAGAAGTGAAACCAGCTTGCATCCCAAGCCTTTCATGCATTCTGTCATGAGTTTATAAAGTTAGGGATTTGTATCTTCCTATGTGTAGCCATACAAACGTAGGTTCATTAGTGTCATTGCACGATCAGTTGTGGTCATGGTTTGTGGCAGCAGAAGGTATTTTATTGAACACCGTAATGACAGGATGAGCTTGAGACATGCAAAAAATGCACATGATGCTAAACTGCTTTTGATGATCAGCTTTTCTGTTAGGCTATGCCTTTATTGGCATGGAGGCAAAAGGTGGGGGGTATGATGAACAGATCAGCCCTATCAGGTGAGATAGTAGCCCTGCCTATCTGGGTTTCCTATCTCCAGGAGTACATGTTGGTGGGAGAGCAGGACTGAACAAACACAGACAGATTCTACCCTGGATTAACCTGCCTTCAGCAAACCTTAGTTCAAGGACTTCCAAGGGCAGAGGTTGCATTTCTGCACTTGGCAGCGTTTCTTTATAAATGCACTTAGGCAAGTTTTTATGGGAAAGACAGTAATTTAGATTCACTTTAAAATGAATGCTCCTGTAGTGGAATCAGGCTTTGAAATGAGATTCTGTAATGCTGTTTGACTTTGCATAGCTCATTGCCCAAACAATATCTGGACGATGAAGCTGTGTTTAAATAAGATTCTTTATGAGATTTTCAGCCCACATGGACATGTAACCACAATGTAGAAAACAGATATGAATGTTTTGGCAGATACTGAAGGAGGGTGGTGGTGTAGGAATTTGGAGGATAACACTGATAAAGAAGAAATGGAAAGACAAGTGATCTGCTGGGGGTAAGGGTCTCTGAAGAAAAAAATAATACTCTCTCCCCAACTTTAGGACGCTGGTGTTTTTGCTATGTTTGTCAGTATCACAGGTGGAAGGCTGTGGAAGGCAAGTCCCCTGTGCATGCCATTCACCTTCTGAGTAGTTAGCCAGAGGGATTGCTAACAGCGTTAGCCGAAGGCCGAGGGCTCTGACCCCTCCTCTGAGAAGGCAGCTCTGTTCTCTGGCAGGCAGCCCAGCGGTGCTGGATAGCAACACGGTCTGCACAATCTCTGCCTCTTGACCAGAGACAGTCAGGGTCATAGACATGAATATTATCTTTGTGACGCTTCAAGCAAGCAAACAGATAATTTTTTTTTGAAGGAATGTTGCATGCAGTCGGTTGAATGTAAAAATGTCGTATCAGATCTTTCAAGAGCTGGTTCCCTTGAGGGGCTGTTGCGCCAGCTCATCCACCCCACCAGGGCAGAGGCAAGGCAGGGAAGGGAGCGCACACGCGTGTGCATGTGCTTCTGTGTGTATGTGCACGCACATACTAGAGTCACGGAATGGCCTCTTTTCCCTTGATGACTCCCTTGTGTCTTTCTTCTGATGTTGACTAAGCCAGGGAACTCCTCTTTTTTCCTGTATCGTAGTCTGGGAATCATGCCCTGGACATTTTTTCATCAGGGCACATTTACATACAGGAAATCAGCCCAGAGACTCTTTTTTGACCAGTATTTGTGCCAGACAGTTTTGCACTGGTTTCAGGTATGCTGGGGTTTTTTGTTTTGTTTTTTTTTAACAACTGACACAGTGGAATATAGGGAACACAAGTAACTTCGGTTTAAAAACAAGGTAATAAATACATGTCAAAATACTGTATCCTAAATATATATACTTGTTGAACTCAAAGCAAGAGTGATCTAGTATTACTGCATTTATATATGTTTTTTCCACATCCTGTTTAGTGATGCAGTTGAGCAAGAGAATAATTTTCACTTAGGTCCATCTTGAATTGCACATCATTAGGAGTGTGAAGCACCAGGAGGAGCAGTGCAGGAAGGACCTAGCAGCATGGCCATGGACCAGAGTGTGCTCCTTGGGAAAGGAGACAAAGAGAAGCTGGCCCTTGGCCTGGCTGGACAAGAAGAGGAAACTCTTTTAAATACAAAATGAAATAAATACATAAGCAAGCAGGGAGATTCTTTCCACCAGAACTGGAAAAACTTAAGAATTTCAGTTTATGTAGGGATGAGTATCAGCTGGCACAGACTTCTTTTGGAGTTAAAGATGGTTTCCTCCCAGCAGTGCTTTGGTTGTAGCGGATGGAAAGGAAGATAGTTTTGCTGGAGCTTGATCATTTTGTCTTTTTTTTCTCCTCCCCTGGTTTTGCCCGTGATAGTACATGACTCGACTCAAAACCAGGGGCCATTTTGATCTTGTGTATGTTGTGTAGGGCTTGGGATATAGTACAGTGATACTGTATTTGCTGTTATTTTAGTGAAGGCACATGTAGAGTGAAAAGTATTGAAAAGGAAACCAAAATGCACGATGATTCCTTTATGAGAAGTCAGTCAGTGTTCTGTCTTTAGGTTCATATTTCTCAGGTTTTCAGATCTGGCTGTGAAATCCCTGCTTCCAGAACTTGCTATGCAGCTTCCAAGCCTGAGAATAGAGATGCCATACTTTGTTAAACCATACGGGATATATTTAAGCACCTGATTAACTCACAGTTGTTTGCTTGGGAAATGTGTTTGTAGGGGAGTTGTTTCACCCTTTATTGCATAAACATTTCTCTGTACTGGCAAATTTCTCTATTGTTCTTGGAATGTAATTCTTACTTAAAACTTCAGGGTTTCTCGCTTTGCCAGGGCCAAGATTTCCGTGATGGCACACCTTCTCCCTTCTGTCTCTCACACCGGTTTTCTCCAAAATCTCTTGTGTTTTCACAGGTGTTTTCCCACAACTTCAAAGGCTTTGTTTCTGCTCTTTTTGGCAGGGGAGCACTGGGTGCAATAGCGAGAGATGCCCATGCTCCAAAATTCTCCTCTCCCTTGCAAGTGAGTTGCTTCTGCAGAGTTCTTTAGCTGAACTGGGTTGTTCAAGAACTGTCCCTTGATGTGTGATCATAAGTCACAGCCTCATTGCTGCCAGGACTCTTCCCAGTTTTCAAAGGTTATTGCTGGCCCCCTGTTTTGGCAGGTGTGTTTGTATCAGGCTTGTAGAAATTTTACTATTTTTATGATGGTGCTCCGAGCACTGACTCAGATTGCAATTCTGACTTCTTACGACCTCTGAGAAAATACAGCTCTTGTTCTGATCTCATTCTTGTTCTGCAGATGTTGTTCGTAGGTTTTCTGTTGTGATATGTCTGATATTTCCCCTCCTCTTTCAACTTGGCTAATAATTGGTTGGGATTGGTTAGTTTTAAGGAGCTGTATTCATATGACTGTGCAACACAGAGAACTGTGGTAAGTGAACTTGGCTTATTGGATTGGTAGATGTTGAAGTATTTTAAAGAAATGTAGAGGCAGAGCTGTGTGTAGTTTCTTTTTTAATAGTAAGGGCTTTCATCTTTCCACTATACCTCTGTAACTTTTTTCTCTCTGAAGCATGAAAGACTGTTTGCTTCTAAAAATAAATATTCTTTGAAATGGAAAAATAAACCTAGCACATGCTGAAGCTGTGTAGCCTCTGAAGGCTAATGAGATCACAAAAAAGAAAAACAGTGTAGAGGTTCATCCACCTCACTGCTCTGCTGAGTCACCAGCCCTCTTACATGAATCCAAAAAAGAAATTTGAGCATCTAAGAATAGTGTGATACAATATGAAAATTCTCCTAGATGTGATCTAGTGATTAATTGTCCTTGCAACTGTTCAGTGAACTAAACCAAACCAAAAGTTAAGCAATGTCCTGTAGGCCACATAACATTCCAATATTAGAATTAGAACCTTTTGCTTTTTCTTTACAGTTATGTCCTTAAAGTAATGCAAGAGTATTAAAATTGCTCTTGATGAAAGAAAGAAGGAAAGAAGGAAAGAGAAAGAAAAGAAAGAAAGGAAGAAAGGAAAGAAAGTTAGTTAAGGAGAATGTTGATATTAAGTATTATTTCTCAAAGGGTTTTTCCTTGTTTTGACTGAGAGAGAACTATGCCACAGAATCCACCTATGGTGATTTAATGGAGAAGATATGTACTATTACATAAAAGCAAAATGATGCTTTGAAAGTAATTTTTATGAGAGAGAACTTTAAAGTACGTACACTATTGAGGGCTGTTGTCGGCTCTGAAAAGAAGAAAAGTATTTTGTTTATCACATTAAGATCAGGGTTTCAGTGGCAGGATGAGACGCTAAACTTCTTCCCGTGCACAGAAAGTTTCACTTAGGCTGTGTCTACACCAGGATGTTTCAGTAAAGAAGTTTCCACTCTGGTCACTAGCACTGCTATCTTTTCACTGATCACTGTCGTGAGTGGATTACTGCAGGGAGGACTTTGCCTAAAAGAGATTTCTGTGGTACTTGGCTTGTCCACACTGCCTTTAACATATAGGAGCAAATGCAGTGAATAAAAGAATTTTTCTCAGCTCAGTAAAGCTGAAATGGACTACAGTGCATGTAAACTTGGTCCACAACCTGCCTAAGGGCCTGTGGAGCTCTGCAGGACAGCTCTCATGCCAGGGTTCAGCCACTTCCCTTTGCCTGGTGCTGTTTCCCTAAGACTTCCAGGCCATCTTCCACTTCCACTGCCCATCTTCTTGCTGCAGCAGAATTTGACCAGCTGAGAGCGAGTCTTCTGCTTTGCTGTCGTGCTCTGTGGCACTGAGCAAGCTCTCACTACCTTTTGTGATTTCCCTTTGTGTTACCAGAGCACCCAGAACTGCTGCTACTTTCAGCCACTCTCCCTGTGCTGATAGCACTGGATTTGACTGTATAAGAAGTGACTTCATCAGGCCAGAGCAGAATTTGGTCTTATTTCATGTCCTGGCCAAGAAACAATAGGAAATGCCCAGAAATGCATACCAGAACAAGAGAGAAGTACAAGAACAAGTCTGATGGAAGTTTTTTCGTTGTTTAGTAGTCGTGTTGGGAATTTTTTTTAATGCTAGGTTTGATAATAAAATGCTTGAATAAAATCAAGCATATGCATATTGATCTTTCTCCCTGAATACTAGAGTTTGCTTGGGGATAATTATTTTTTCCTGCTACTGTGCATGTGAAGACACTTGTGAGGGTGCATGCAAGCATGGACTTGTAAAGAGTCTTTGCCAATAGCAAGTGCTAAATCTCTATGGAAGAAAAGGCTAGTGCTCTTAATAATATCTACAAAGCATTGAACAATGTGTTTTAAAATGGCATTTATTTTCTAAAATTTCTCCAATAATCCTCCAAACCTGAATCAGCCAGCCAAGTACCCTGACTCTCCATATCTTGGTCAGAATTTCTTGAATTCAAGTTCTTCATGCTAACACATGGCCCTCAGCTGCTGGGGTGGGTATTGCAGAGTTCTTCTGGCCTGAGAAGCAGCTTCTCCTGATACATCATGAGTGGTAATGCTTTGTAATGGTGGCAGAGTGGCAGCACTTCTCACCTTTCCTCCACAGGCAGAGGAGTTGTTGGTGTAACCTGTTGCCTCAAATTTCCATTGTGTCATGGTGCCAGTGACATAAGAAATAAAGAACTGGATACCTTCTGTACAACAGAATACTGTGCAAGTTTCCTTCCTCTTCAGTGTGGCATACTGTCATCCTCACAGTCCTATGGACAGGGGAATATGTTCAAATCCCAAAAGGATTTGAACTCTCTTACTAGGAAAATGTAGGTAAATGTAAACTGCACATATAAAATAATGGACTCTGGATTGCTGGTATCCAGGAACATGTTTTTAGTGTTCTGATATCTTCATTAATATGTCAGCTTAGTTTTCATCAAAGGATCAGGAAAATACATGGAATGGTAAGACTTACTGGAAATGGAGTGAAAAACATCCTGTCCCTATAGGAAAATCATGGTGCATTTCTAGGGTGGAATTTCAGTCTTCTGAATGAAAAATATGTAGCAGAAGTGGAAAAACACCAGAGAATAGTGACAAGAAGAGAGGTGTGGAGCAGCTTCCCTATGAGAAATGCCTAAGATGGCTAGGGCTCTTCACCTTGAGAAAGCAGTGGCTGGGAGAGGATGTGATAAAGGTCTGTATTACGAAGTGCGTTGGGAAGGATGATTGCTCACTACCTCTTGAAAATAAGAAATGGGGGGCAGCAATGTAACCACTAGGTGACAGATCAAAACAAATCAAAGGAAGTGGTTTCTCACACACATGTACTTAGGCTGCAGAGTGTTATGGATGCTGCAGTGTGTTTTGGATGCTGTCAATGGACAAATGGACAAAAAGCAGGCACATAAGTTCCTGGAACGAAAGTTTACGGGAGACTGTTGGATACAAAATTATTACTTCTACCTTAGGAAGTTCCTAAGCTGAAAGCTTTTAGGTGTTATCAGAGCGTTCTGGAGAACTTTCACTAGATGCTTGCTTTTATTTTCATAGTCTGCAAACATTTGCTGTTTGCTGCCATATGCTAGAGTATGGGGTCGATTGCCCTTTGATCTCACACCAGTATGGCCATTTTTGTTCTCTCTAACACTCACCACAAGTTTTCATATGATGTCACCTTGTAGTTTGCTTCCCTTATTTTGCCTTTCAGAATCCCTCTGATATATCCCAGGACTTTGTGGTGGCTCCCTCAGCCACCTCAAACCCTACGTGCAGTTTAGCAGTGGGAATAGAGGGAAGAAGTCATCTGAATAATGAGCTCATGGCTAGTCAGACACAAGTTGATATATGGGGCAAACACACAGATTAGAATTCTTTCATAACATCTTGATTATGAAAAGATAACCCTGATATTTATATCACCCTAGTTACTTGTAACACACTCATACTGTGTGTGGGGGAGTGTTTTTGTTTTATTTTTAAAGCAACTTTCTCATTTAATGCTTTATTATGTGCAGGCGTTTTAATAATAATAATTGTTTTGTGTCTGATTTATGTGTTAGGTCTTTAAAAAATCTCAGCATCACAGTTGGAGTAGAGTTTTAGCAAATTCTCTCAAAAGTATTACACTAGTAAGCTCAAGAAATTGTTTCCGTGCTGGTTTGTACGTAAGCACAGGCTGTGAGTGGAGTTTTGTGTTTGATGGTGCTGAAGGTTAAGCTTTGTCATGATAAATAGGGGTCTAGAATGCTAGAAGTTTCAGGTGTTTTCTTCACAGCCAAAGTAAGTGACTGGATAGGTCTGAGAAACTTCCCTACTTTTCAGTCTTGGTAAAGCCTGGTATGAGAGTAATATCCAGGAGGTGCATGAGATTTGCTTTGATATCCATCCGTGCTTTCCTGCTTCATAAGACCTGTACATCCCCTTCACTTAGCACACGGTGCAGCTCCCTGCAGAGGTGAGAGCACTGAGTGTGTGGTATAATAGTGCTTAATGTTAACCACAAGCTTTTTATAGCAGAGTTCTTCTTAAATGTGAAAATTTCCATCCAACATTTTTTCATGCTGCAGGGTGTCACATCTCAAAAGGCTGCACCATTGCAAGCCAGTGGTTAGTTTATGTGATTACTTTGAAATTAGTAAAATGATAGAGTGATAAAAATGTTGGCTTTGTGTACTGTAATTTCTTGCTGGAGTGATTTCTGAGGTAATTTTGTTGAAAAGTGCAATCATCCTTTGCACAAAGAACTTATGCTGCAATAGAGAGGAATTTTTTTTTATAGCTTGTGTTATTTTACTAATTGTCTTAGTTTGCTTTTCACTTAAAGTTCAGTGACAAATGGTAACAGATTAGGTTATAACAAATATATTTGTTATATTAAAATATAACAAAAAACCTAAAAATATTCAATAGCTATGTGTTCTTTTCTTTATGTCTTGTATTCATGAAATGAGTCCTCAGACAAAATATTTTTCCAGTAAGGGAACAAAACAAATACCTAGATACTCTATTCACCAATAAAATGCATCATACTTTAAAAGTAGAAATTTTAGACACAGTTTGAGTAGCTTGTTATTGTTTCATCTTCTGCAGAACTGCTATTCTGAGGTGCCAAAGCCTCATTTCTTTGAAGACCTGACACAGCAGAAAATTGTATATTTGACATATATGACTCTGGACACTAATCTGGATGGTTAATTCTATTTCTTCATGGAGAAAAAAGTACAATCAGCCTAGAGAACTTGCCCAACAATAGTCTGTTGCTTTGAATAAGGTAATTTGAAAGAAAGACTTGCCAATGATTTTTGTTTTCTGTCTGTGAAGCAGGGGCATGGGAAGAAGTTTTGTGTTATGAGAGTGTGAGCTCAGAATCACAGCACCCACAAAGACCATTCAAGTGATGGTAAATGATACTGATGGAGGCTCACACACAAGTGGTGGGATTACTCATTCATGGATGACAGTTCTGTGTTGGGGCAATCTCTTGGCTTGGCAGAAGGTAGATCTGTTCCAAATGGCTTTTTGATTTGGGCTATATACTGAGAAGATAGTTACTGTCCTTGGGTAATAAGCGGGCAGATATCTGACCGAACTGTTTTGGGGTTTTCTTGGGGGGGGGTTGGTTTTGTTTTTTGATTATTATCATTATCTTGGAGCTTGGGCATCGCTTGAACATGTTACAATTTTTCGCAGATGAAACATTGCAAATGGCACACAACCCCAAGCGAGAGGCAGCATGAGCAACTTCCTCCACATTGAATAAAATGAGCAATTCCTAGGAAGTCAGGGATGGGTCCTGAATGTTGCTCCAATAGGGAATGATTCCTGATGCTTCTAGACAGCAGTGTAAGGCTCTGGCATGCTGTTATCCTACATGTACTACTGCTGTGCTACTTGGGTGCTAAACTTTCCTTATGCAGAAATCATTGTTCTGAGTCTTGAAAATAGCCTGGTTTATAATTACAGTGCGTGTTGTAGGTCACTGAAATTTTATGTGTGTTCAGTTAATGCAATGTACTCTTCAAAAAAAAAAGCTCTAGGCATTTTACACTTTGTAAAAGACGAAAAAACCCCAACCAAACCCAAAACCCCAATAAAATACCCAGGGAGAGTGAACAAAAAATATGTTCTCTAATTTAAAGTGATCCAGAGTCTTCTCGAGTTCGTGAACCAGCACTGCTGTTTGATGTCAGCAGAACTGAGCGGAAGTGTGTGGTTTGTGAGCTTGCTGCTGCCGTAGAGTCACAACTCCTCGCTGGCTGTGGATGGGCTGTGCGGGGCAGACCACAGTGCAAACCTGCCAACTGCTCAGCAGCAGGATTTAGACCCTGCCTCGAGCTGAAACATCAGCTGCTTTACCCCCTGCCGCACTGAACATTCTGCAGTTTCATATCTCAAGTGGTAACAGACCACGATTAACATAGGAGTGGGCAAGGACATCTCCTGCTTCTACTCAGCCAGATAGCTATTTCATCATAGGAGGGAGGAAGAGAAAAAGCAAGCTATGTTCTTGGACAGAGAAGCAAGCTGCTGCTGGAAAAAAAACCAAACCCCAAAAACATTATTGCCTCATGTTCCTTTAGCGTGTGACCAGTTACGGCAACTGCTGATTGTCTGCATACCAGGAAAAGAAATGCCCTGTAGTGTAACAAGTTCCTAGTCTCTACTTCAGGTCATTGCAAAGGCCTAAAGGCAGTCATTGAGGAAGACATCTACTAATTCAACATTTAAGCTTACTTTGCTGAGCAAGAAAAAAAATCAGAACATACAAGAGAGGGTTTCAGGGGGTTTTATAATCTGTAGTGAACTTTGTTTTCTTTCCATCATGTGTGATATGTTCTGAGACAGATGATGTCTCATTCTTTGAAAACAAACTTTTAAAATATAATGAAGCAAATAGGAAAGAATCAGTTTAAGAGAGGTCACAGAACACCTGATTGCTTGGGGAAGTGTTCAGTGTGATCAGTTTTCTTTGCCCTGGTCTGTACCTTTCAAGCAGACAAAAAGAATTAAGGTGTACTTGTGTTTCTAACATGATGGCCTTTGTTGCAAAGAGAACAGTCTGAACAATGCACAGTGGCAGGGCAGAGATTTCTGCCATGATGACAATCAAAATATCCATCCCATAGAGATCGTTTTTGCTGAGTAATACTAGGAACAATTTCTGGAAAAAGAGTTTTCATTCAATTAATTCTGTTCTTCATATTGAAGACAATATATCTAAAAATTGGGGATAATAGAAATAGTACATTTATTCTATGTATTATATGTAAATTATGCATAATTTTCTATTTAATATATATAAATATACAGATAAAATATTTCCATTTAGCCATCCACCTGTACACAAAATAGTGAGCTTATTGCAAACTTTTTCTATTTTTTTCATTTTGATTGCTTGCTGTTTCTATTTATTGCTGGGTCTTTTCATTGTGAGGAGTCCTTCCATTGAGAAATAGAGAAGATTTAAGTAGACCGCTGTGATTGTTCCTCTGACCTAGCTGAGTCTGTAGGCACCTATGAATGTCTAAACCAAATTATTTCCTAAGGAGAGTATTTTTAGTGATTTAATTACAGGTAAGAAATGGGGAGGCTTCTCCTGAAAGTGTATATGTGTTCCATTTTTGTTTTGTGGAAATGCCAAATAGCCATTAGTTTATGTTTATGCAGTACCTGTGTAAAGATATGATGAAATAATGAGTACTTTACCAAGAAAGCTCTTGGTGGTTATAAAAGCACTCGAGGTATGGAATGCATAGGCTTAGCAAAACCATGGTACACGTAATTTGGGTATCAGTAAAACCTACCTGCCTTAAAAATAAAAAAAGCTGATCACATATCTGCACAGGAAAATAAAAATAAAACCATAAACCTCAAAGTTTCTGCAAATGATTTGCTACTAACGTCAGTATTTTTTTTAGAGAATGAGATAATTTAGATCAAGCAAACATTCTTCTGACATTAGTGACGTAGCAGTCTCGTGTTCAGAGAGATTTCCTGTTTACTTTGGGTCTGAACACAGACGTCTCAAGAAAGTAGGTGCTAAAATTTTCATTACACATCTGCATATAAAGGCAACCCAAACTGTTCTGAGATCTGTAGTGGACTTTATATATACTTTTGATCTCTCCAAAAAAGGAGGCAGTCACAGTTTTAAAAATCTTGTCAGATCAGAGATGTCTCAGTTTGCTGACCAGGCTAATTCCTCAGTTTTAATCCTGTAATGCCAAAAATTATCAGGCAATGTCAATTTGGCAGCCTCTTGAGCTGCTGTCGTGCTCTTAACTGGGACCTTTGTTAGCAAATTCATCTGGAGTCAGGGGATTCAGTGTCCCTTAGGGACGAATTGCTGCTCTCTGAGATCTGGGGAGCTCCCAGATGGCAGTAAAGCTTCTTTGTGATGAAGTTTAGGATTTATTTTATGCTGTTACTTCTAATGTATTTTCTGTTTCAAATTATAACTTCTGTGAGTGTTCACAGCAGAAGCAACACAGCTTTTTCGGAATTGATGTGTATGATTCATAGTTCTAAGTTGCAAGCTTACTTTCAAATCTCTACTTTTTTTCCTAAAAGGCAGAGATCATCTTGCTGTTGCTTTATTTTCCTAATTATAAAATAACAGGGATTATATTTAAAAACTTGCTGCAACTCTTCCTATGCCTTTGAAAATGTGAATGCATCAATCTCCCTTTATCTATCTGCTCTCTAAACAATAAAGGAGTCTGTTATAAAACAGACCATGGTCAAGATCTTGTATGGACTGAGATGAGAAATAAGTATTTTTGAGTGTTTGTTTTGCTTTTTAACTCTGTGTGATTGCATTTTGACAAACAACGTCACAGATGTGAAAACTTGCTTCATCTCCATAATGTGACTGCTGAGCAGTCTAGAGACTGACATTCTGAGGTTACTTCTGAACTCAGGTCAGCACAGCTTTGCTGCCAAGGCAGGAGGCCTTGTTTTACTCCCAGGCGATAAAAATCTAACAGTACTAGAACACAGACTGCACTAAAGTCACCAAGTGGACTTTGGTCTGTTTTAATGGCTTGGAGAAAATGAGATTACTGATTGTTTTTGTTAGCTGATTTCATTAGATTCATATCCTGTGAACATAAAAAGAGTAATTCTAAGTGTACGATTGTCATAGTACTATAAGGAAAAATCCCAATATCGGGACATGCATTGGCACTAAATTATTGTGTTTAGAGATTCTGCAAACTTAATTTGCTAGGTGAGAAACTGCTGCATGTGGAACTGTTTGGGAATTTACATTGGCACTAGAAACCAAAGCCGGAATCTTGGAGAGCACATTTATGACAGCAGCAAACACAGAGGCAAGATAATATATGGCATATCGTAAGAGAAGCATACAATTTTGCGCTCAGAAAAAGAGAGGAGGAAGGAGCAGCTTGCTGCTGGCTGCAGTGAGAATGAATTTGGGTGGGTGGGAAGCATTCACCAGAGAGTGATGTCCTGCAAGAGCCAGGTTGGATCCAGCAGAGCTGACACTCTGAATTAACACAGAGCAGGATTAATAGTCTTTTGTTCATGGCTTTTACCTTAGTAACTGTATGCAGGAGTTCCTGGTGCTCCTGGTTCTGTGCTGACAATGCAGAGACACCAGGTAACGTTTGTGTGAAGCCAGATGGG
>NW_008676939.1:128576-148203 GCF_000695815.1 Acanthisitta chloris
CTGGATGCAAAGGAGCTCCAGTCACACAGGGCTATGCCTGAGCTAAGATATCTGTGATATCTTATATAAGAGCTACTATATCTATGGGGTAGGTTATCTGCAATTAACACACATTCAAAGTGTTTTAGTGGTAACTATAGAAAAAAGGGGAAAGAAATACAGTGTTTTAAAACAGTGCTTATCAGTAGCTTAATTGTAATGGATTTGATGCCACTGAAATGATTTTTTTCCAGGCAAAAGCTGCTTCTCAGAAATGCAGATGTTCCTGTTATCATGAATACCTACTTTAGCCAGAAGGTGCTACTCAGTGAACTATCAGAAGCAAGAGAGAAGACATATGGCCTTACAAAGATGCTTATCAGGAAGAATATCACCTCTTTGGCACAGACCTTCAGACTAGATGACCTTGATGATGAGTTGCACCAGAAATCTTCAGATAATCAGGTAAGGTTCATTTGGTTCACAGTTTAGCACTTGGTAAGAAGTTGGTGAGCAGATGTTTGGAAATCATAAGAAAAACAAAAGTTCTAAATTACTGACCTGTTCAGTTTCCCCTTTCATTTAGTCAAGGCTGAATAATATGCAATGTTTATTCTAATAATATTTTCTTAGCGGAGGCTTTTGGTCCATCCAAATGCTAAACTGCTGTGAGGTTATTTTGCTGAAGTCTCACTACTGTGCTAAATTGTAATTGTAGTTTGGTTTTTCATTGATTTTTCTCCTATTCTTTCTAGATTAATAGCTAGAAAATAAAATCTGTTTTCTTATAACTCACTCAAGATATTATTTTAAATAAACATATCCTTTTCCCACTCCTATTTAACTTGTGTCCTAACTGATCTTATCCATTCTTGAAAGCACTAGTTGATAACACCATCCCCTTTTCCCACCCCTTCAATTTGTTTTCTTTCCTGTGTTGGCTTTATTTGTACTAAAATGACTACTGAGTCTGCATTTCTCTAGCTGTGGTTGTACAGGCTGAGGTAATTTAAGGGATGTAATTTTTTGATAGTCTGTGCCAGCACTTTCTGAAAGTAAGGCTCTTGTAAAAGTTTTATATTGGCTACCCAAATCATTCTTAATATTTGAGAAGTTTGGCCCTAAAGTTTGAAGAACAACGTTGAATGTCAACATTTTGTATTTGCCTTATATATAATTCCCATTATAGGCCTGGGACTTAAAACGTTACGTAAATCAAACCCTAATCTTGTTTCTTGCTTCAGCTCTAACTTGTAAAAAGCTTCTACTGTGGTATTTGAAAACCAGAACAATTTACTTGTTCCCCTCATGGCTCCTAACAAACTAAACCACTTCATTTAAAACTCAGTAGACAAGTTTTATTGCAACCACTTTGTAGACAAAGAGTAGTGTCATAGCACAATTTTCTTTTAAATGCTGCAAATTCTCCTTCTTTACTGGTGCATCATACTTATGGCGCAGTCTGTGATACCCTGGAAACCTTTCTTGGGACTCAGCTTTTTATAAAAACAGGCTTCATTGTGAAAATAGAAATTTGGCTCATGATGTGAAGGAGCCTGTATAGATTGACCATGTTAGTCTATACATGCATACAATTTTCACCAAGAGGGAATCAATTGAATTACTCACTTTGAGTAAGCCAAAATGTAGCATTCATAAAATTTATTTTGAAAGTTTGGAAGATTTTATTAATAAGTTTTGGAAGTAATGAAAGAATAAATTAAAGTTTGTACTTTCATTAATCATCTAATTCTTTTACATTTGAATATTTTCTGTGGAAATGTGTAAGTCTGAGGGCTAACTTAATAGTCTATAAATGTAGATGTGTTCATTTCCAACTTTATCTGAAAGTCCAGAAGCTTTCAAGATGGATTTTATGCTTTTTTAGAAGAGGAAGGAGCAGAACATCAAAGAACTAAAAGTGAAATTCAATTCAAGGGGAAGAAGGGCTGACCCTCATCTCTTGTGGATTGATGTAGCTCAGTCCAGAACACTGGTTAAATCCAGGAGTGCACTGTGTATGCAACTCCCTTGAGTAGTCATTAAAAATCCACAATAAATACTGACCACTAGTCTGTGAGTTACTTTGCGTGCAGTGAGTATTTTAAAACTGATTTTTCATTTGCAGTGATTTTTCATGCTGAAATTTTCCTCTCTAGCATTATATAGTTTCAAGGTTCCCTGGAATGTTTCTGTTGATGGATTTTCCTTCACCAGGTGGCTTGTGCTCCACAAATCCATAACAACTGTGATTCAAAACAGCATGCACTGAGTGCTGTTAATGATTCTCTGCTTGAAATGGTGGAAAGCCAGGGAGCAGTGGGATGGAGAGAGGCGCAGGTCCGAGTCGTTATCCAAAGGGTGTACTGTTTGCCTGCAAGAGAAGGTTACAAAAGCCACGTTCAAGGAAATAAGCCTCTTTGTGAAACACCCACCATGAATACCGATCTTCCAAATATTAGGTGAGTAATAAGATGCATGGGAATTTTCCTGTTGAAGCTGTGATATATGAGAAACCAAAGAAAAGGGAGTTTAGAAATGTCATTCTTTGTTGTCAACTCACAGGGAGTAAGCACACTCAGCAAGGCATGGGACTGTTGATGGAAGTGCTGTAGTTGTTTAATAGATACAGTGTGGCATAGAAGCAGTCCTTCCCAGAGAAGGGAAGGATCTGTCTATAGTTTGTTCTCAACAGACAATGGGAAGATTGAAAAATTAATTAGAAGTTACTTTAAAACCAGTGATGATCATCAGTATCTTCTACTGTTCCTTGAGTTTCACCTAATAACTGTTACTTCCTGTTTGCCCGTTTCAGTCTCCAATATGCTCTGCTAGTAAGTCATGCTCTTAGAATGATCTTTTGAAACAAAACAGAAATACGTAAAGAGACAGAGAAATGAAAGGCTTTCCTTAAATGTTTTTTTTTTACACAGATGCCATTAGAGAAACATAGGTGTACACAAGTGAACTTGTATTGTGAAGTCACTGGAAAAGGCTCCTGTTGACTTCTGGCAATCTGGAGATCACAGCAGTTCAGTTCCTCTGCAGTAAAAAGTGATGTGGTGTCAAAACATTGCCACCAATGCAGAATTCTTACACGCAAACCCCATGGAGTATACAACCAGTGGTTTTAGCCTCCTCTGTTTTTAGTCTCTGCATCCTGACACTGATCTGTTTACAGTGTAGGAAATCAAGAACTGGATTTGTTTTCTTAAATACAAAAGACACGCCAGACAATTTTCCTTTCTGACCAGTACTGAACTGTTGAATCACTTCCTTCTCCTTTTATGATCCTCAAGGTTTGAGACTAAAGACTGATTTCCAAGTCTTTCTCAGCAACTCTGGGTCTGAGATAGCTGTGTCTATTATTGCATTTTTCTTCCTTTGATTTTGCACTAACTTTTGGTTCATGCTGGTTTAAAATTTTGAAAGGTAAGATGCATTAGACTTTATTTTCACTCAGGAAGGTTATTGAAGTGAGTTACAGTGACAGAGCTTATATTAAGCTTCTAAGTTCAGCCTTTCTGGACATTAAGAAATGCTTCTTCCTGCAGAGTTTCAGACCTGAAGGGAGATATGTGGTTAGTTTAACAGATCCCTTTGAGAGCTCTCCAGATATAATTTGCAATAGGCTTTGAATAGTTTCTTCAAAGTTTTGAAGAATATGAACTCCTCTAAGCCACCCTGCAGGTGGGTAGTGGCCTGCTCAATGGTCCTTCTTCCAGAGCTTTTGAAACCCTAGGATTCTCTCAGTTCTTGCTACCTTGTAAGCCAGTGATAGTTTGCAGCACTCATTGATCAATAAAATTCCTACAGAAGGAACTGAGGAAGATTATTCTTTCCTAAAATGCAAGCTTGGTCATCAACCACAGGAAAGTAAGTATTAACAGCCTTGTTCCAAATATTTTAGAAGCTCCTTTACATATAATAGTTATATTGAACTTCATTTGTGTATTTTTTAAAAAGTAATCAATACGTCTTGTTGTGTGCACTCATTGCTTTGTATTTAATTCATTCTTGCTTTAACATACGTATTTTTTAAAAAGTGAGAGAAAAAGTACTTTACCACCCACAGATCAGTATGTGGTTTTGAGGACAGTATTCCTCCATGCAGATTTTCTTCCAGAGGGCTACGTTTGGTCAAAAGTCAGGGTAGCTGGCAGACTGATTGTTAACATCAGTTCCATCAGAGTTCAAATGGTAATACCATCTCTGTATTTCATTTCCAACTTCTAACCAAAAGTAGACTTTACTTGCAATCGCTGAGTTTGAGGTAGTTAACCTTCCTGAGCCCACACCCTTCACAGGAATGGGGTGAAAGCAAACAGGATTCTCAGATTGCACTTCTTGTGTCAAACATGAAATAAAAATAAAATAAAAAATGAGCCTGTTGCTTCTGTGTACCTGCTGTAGCTGGGTATTCTCCTGTGCAGTTGTTAAACTGGTCTCTTAGAAGTTCCTCAAATTTCAGAGATGTCCCAGCTCAGAAAACAGCTTGTTTGTTGTTGTTTGCAGCCATCAGGCTGTGTTTTGGATCCTGAAGAAAAAAAATCAACCCACTTTCTCTTTTGCAAAGAAGAGAATGAACACTTCTTTAACAGACTGAGGAATGGAAAACACCTCATACTGCTTCATCAGCTGCTATTTCCATGGCTGATAAAAATCCACGTGAGACTTTCCTCCTCTATGAAAAATGTCTGTGTCTGTCAACTGATAGCGAGCAAAAGGGTCCTCTGGCAGTCCTTGGAACCACCTGATGGCTTATTCCTCTGTAATTAAAAAACCCTCTTTTTTTTGCCTTTTTAAACTTAATTCTGTAAAGTAGAACTGCCGTGAAAGCAAAGTTTGTATTCTGTGAGGCAAGATGACTTAGATTATGCATTGTTTCATAAAGAAAAGTTTCTAATTATGATATCAAGGTAGATAATTAATTGATTAGTATTGTATGCTGTTTTATTGTATATGCTCTTTTGTAATACTTCACAATAGCCTAGATGCTGTTGTCTCAGGAAAGCATAAAAAACACAATATGATGAAAAGAAGCATGAAAAGGCATGAAATTAAATGTGGAGCAGGAGAAGTGACACATTTGTTTTCTAGCAGGAGACTGGCAAACTGTGGGAGAAACCTCTGTTTTCATTGTAAGGAAATGGGTTGATTTAATCAGTTAAAACTAACGCCTGTAAAACATAGAAATCATGGTGCTGCCTGTACGAATCCAGCTTTAATTGTTCAGAAATACACATATGTAGAGTACAGCCCTTTACTGATATGTCTGGTGGGTTTAAGTCTGCTTAGCTGAAATATCCAAAGCATTTTCTGAGGATGCTGAGAAATCACTGCAGAGACTGAAAGGTTCTTTGGCTTCTGTCGTACATAAATTGGTCCCGCGTTCCCTGTATTATTGTCGAATCATCTGCCTTTCCCCCCAAATTAACTGGCCTCACAAATGGACTTTTCATGCTGAAGGAGTTTCATGGTGGAAAAAAAAATCGAAGAAAATATGACTCGCTGTTACTGTCTGCCCATTTCCAGCATTCCTGGCATACTTTTTGCTGCCTTTTCCCCTCCGATGAGAGAGATACTTTTGCTAATGACACAACACATGTTTTTCTAAACCCAATTGTTTTGAGTCTTTTAAAAAAAAGTTCTGGCTTACAAGTATGATGATCCCAAAGAGACTCCTGTCAACCTAAGGAGCTCACTGGCACTGAGGTGTCTGACTCACTGTGTCGGCCTTGTACTTTGTGTTCCTGGGATAAAGCAGTGTATAATTTGGATTTTGCTCTTGCCAGTATCTGTTTGTTTTGAGCAGGCCACGTGAGTTTAGTAAAAAATAGAGCTGGTCAGCTTTGTGCCTTAAAGGACAAGGCTGGTTGTGTGGTAGTCAGTGTAGCTAAAATAGATGCATTTTTAGGACTATTAGGCAGTTAAACTGGTCAGAGCACTCAGAGGATTTGGGTGAGGAGGCTGGACAGAAAAGGGTGTTGTCAAGAAGGAAAAGCTAACCACTGCTGGTAGAAAACAATGCTAGCTATAGATATGAATCCACATTTTAAAATCTGTGGGTGACTAGACAAATTTTCCATTCACTTCTCTTGGCATGTTTTGACCTATTTCTTACCTAAACATTGGCACTTCAGCCTGCTGTAACTTCCTATTCCAAGAACAAAAGAAAGATGGTACATTTACTTTATAAATGAGTGTGATCTGCATCTATGTACTAGCCATCGATGGTTCTTTTGGTTTTGCTCTTTATTTCCATTTGCCAGACCATGGAGCAGTGGGAAGGTCTTCCACCATGCAAGCAGGACCCTTAGGGAGCAAAATGTTTAGAAGAGCTGAGGATTTGTTTGAGTGGCTGCAAGAAATAGAAGTCAGGAAAATAGCATTTCTCTTTCTGAGCAGGCCCCAAGAAACATGATAATCACTAGCTGGGATTCATTGTGGTCTAGCAAGTTGTTGCAAGTTTCTGAGTAGTCTGTTCATACGTAATTCTGTGTAACAATTTTATTGGCGAGTGATAATCCTGTTAAACTAATTCATTGCAAAGTTGGATTTCCTTTTGTTCCCTCTTTTTCTTCATCCAATGATCTCTGCTGTTTATCTTAATGCAGATCTAGTCAATGGGTTAACCTGTTTGGCAGCATGCACAACTATGAGTTGAGTGTCAGGTGCTGCAACTAGCATTCCAAGTAGATGGACTAATATATATTGAAAAGTTGTCCTTCTGGTATGGAAAACCTACCATATATTTTATAAAGCATATTGAAATAAACGATAACAACAACAAAAACTCTGGAGGTCTTTTTATTTGAAAAAAGCCCAGATTGGAAAGGACAGTCATGAAGGATCCATGTTCACAGATGCTAACATCTGTCAGAATGTTTTTTTGTGACTGACTTAAATCTGTTTACAGCATTCCATTTGTTTTTTGTGTTTTGGGTTTTTTTCAACAAAGCATTTTAAATGGAATGGTCATAAATGCAAGTTTTAAAAAATTACATTATGTTTCTGGGATATGATTTTTCAAGTGGAAAATAAACAGGAAGTAGGTAACTGAAATGCAGTAAAGAGTACTCCATAAACTAAAAAGTTTCTCTCCTCTTTTCGGATCCTTCTCCGAAGTGAAGATATGTGCTCTTAATATTCTTGCAAAGTAGTTTAATTGCTACTTGACAGACTTGTAATAGTTCTCCTAATAGCTGTGGTTCAAGGTCTAGTAACTGATTCCTGCTTTGAAGTGTCTTTTTTTTCCCCTTTTTTATTTGCAGTAAAGACTCTCTGACACTTGGATTATTCCCTTTTGCCTCCACCCTGCTCTATTTGTAATTCTCAAACTGTGGAGCCACTAAAATGGAGAGTAAGGACGAAAGACTATTGGAAAAACAGCTTTGGTATCACACTGTCCAGCTAAGATTTAAATTGTATTATATAGTTAGCAGTGTACCTTCCCCATGCTGTCACTCAGATAGCCCTGAAAGTCTGTTTTCTCTGCTGCTGATGCTGCAGACAGATAGATGGAACTTGGGCTTCTTCCAGTGCCACTGCAGTACAACAATTTGTTAATTTGACATTACCGTTTATTTTTCAGTGCTAAATATTTACATAATCTTATTCTGTCCAAGGGCAAGGTGAAAGCACTGTTATCTGATACACTCTGTTCAAAGGAAAAAAGGACCCCTCAACATACACTGTTGGTTTTCGCCACTGCACTGGGAATAGAATCATAGCATATTAAGGGGTTGGAATGAACCTCTAAGATCATCTAGTCCCAACCTTCTCTGCCATGGGGAGGGACACCTCCCACTAGACCAGGTTGCTCAAGGCCTTGTCCAGTCTGGCTTTGAACACTGCCAGGGTTGGGGCATCCACTACCTCCCTGGTGAACTTGTTCCAGTGTCTTATCACTCTCACAGTAAAAGAACTTGTTCCAGTGTCTTACCACTCTCACAGTAAAAAATATCTTCCTAATATCTAATCTAAATTTCCTCTCTTTCAATTTTTACCCATTACTCCTTGTCCTGTCACTACAGTTAGTAATGAAGAGTCCCTCCTCAGCTTCCCTGTAGGCCCCCTTCAGATACTGGAAGGTTGCTAAGAGGTCTCTACACAACCTTTTCTTCTCCAGGCTGACCAGCCACAGCTCTCTCAGCCTGTCTTTCTGGAGAAGGTGCTCCAGTCCTCTTATCAACTTCGTGGCCTCCTCTGGGCTTGCTTCAACAGTTCCATGTCCTTCTTATGTTGGGGATATCAGAACCTTACACAGTACTCCAGGTGGGGCCTCACAAGAGCAAAGTAGAGGGGAGACTCACCTTCTTTGACCTGTTGGCCACACTCCTTTGGATGCAGCCCAGGACACAATTGGCTTTCTGGGCTTCTAGTGCACACTGTGGCTCATGATGAGGTTTCCATCAACCATTACCCCCGAGTCCTTCTCTGCAGGGCTGCTCTCAATCACTTCTTTGTCCAGCCTATAGGTATGTCTGGGATTGCCATGACCCAGGTATGGGGCCTTGTACTTTGCTATCTTGACCTTCATGAAGCTGTCATCAGTTGACCTCTCAGGCATGCAGAGGTCCCTCTGGATGGCATCCCTTCCCTCCAGTGTGTCGACTGCACCACACAGCTTAGTGTCATCAGCTGACTTGCTGAGGGAGCACTCCATCCCACTGTCTGTGTCACCAAGAAAGATGTTGAAAAGTATCAGCCCCAGTACTGACCCCTGAGAGACACCACTCATCACTGGTCTCCATGCAGACAATGAGCTGTTGACCACAACTCTGCTTGTGACCATCCAGCCAGTTCTTTATCCACAGAGTGGCCCATCCATCAAATGCATGGCTTTCCAATTTAAAGACAAGGATGTTGTGTGGGACACCATTAAATGCCTTGCTTAAGTCCAGGTAGATCGTGTTGGTTGCTCTGCCCCTATCCATCAATGCTGTGGCCCCGTTATAGAAGGTCACCCAATTTGTCAGGCATGATTTCCCCTTTGTAAAGCCATGTTGGCTGTTACCAGTCACCTCTTTGTTTTCCTTATGCCCAGGCAATTAAACAATTTGCTGTTGTTCTAAAATATGTCAGGGCAGTGATAAAAACTGCTGATACAGAGAAGAGTCTCAGGAAGATGATAGCCAGCATACACCACAAGTGTGACAGGGATTCAGTCTTTTTGGAAAGCAAATGAGCAGGAACAGAAACCAACTGTCAGATGGTCAACACTGCATGTGCAGGCTCCTGTATGTGTCTATCAAAAAGGAGACACTGGTTGCTTATATTTTGTCCATACTCAAGTGCTTAGACTGATCAGTAAAGTGCCCACATGTTCATAGAAGACAGTGACACACATAGCCCCCAAGCCTTTTGCTGGTCAAGGAGGAGTAGCTGTACTAACTGATGTATTCCCCATGACAGAGAAATTGCAGAGATATGTAAATAGCACAGAGAGATAGATAAGTGGTATAGAAGCATCTTTACGTAGAGTTGTGTATTCCCCACCACTTACCATATAACCGTACTGTTTCACACCTCCCACATCTGCTGATTGCACGCAGGGCTTCCGAAAGCTGGGGAAGCTTTATTGCCCCTGAACACCTCATTTCCCACTGCTGTTTGCTTTATGGCTTTATCCATCCAATTGGTTGTTTTCAAGGGAGTTTATAAATGGGAGGAATGGGAAAGGTGATGTGGTCCTCATATGTTATCCAACAGTAAAGACCAGTCTAGGGAAGAAGAAAGTGAACAATTTGAAAAGGTAATTTTCCAACCCTAGAGCCACAATCAAGGTATGTACTGTTGTACGTTGTCTGGTTTAAACCAGGAATAGTAATTTTCCAGCACCTGTTATTTGTCAAGAATTATTCTAAGATGACCTACATAAAAGGTATGGAATCTTACCCTTGGTTTTGACCTTTCTTCCCCTTGAATTTTTGTATTTCTGAAAATTATGTGGTTGACAGAACTGATAGCAGAAATCTTTCATGTGTGTTTTATGCTTCTTCCTTTCACTGACTACATGACTCCAGTCCTGACCTGGAGTTAAAGTTGTGCTGAAGCTTGTTTTGCTTCTACCATTGTACAAAAGGCAAGGACCATGAGCAGTGATAAGTGTTATAAATGCCTGGATGGGCACATGATGAGCTAACAATTGAGAGAGAAATTTAAACACCCAAATATTGCATGTCATTTCTGTGTGACTTGGGCAGGTAAATAGTCTTTGCATGTATAGCCTTAAATATCTGCATAGATAGTGGGTGTGCACAGAAACATCAGCACAGATGTAATATAATAGCAGTTTTCCGAAAAGGAAAATTCTTAGAAGTAACTTTAGGTTGTCAGCTTTGTAAATGCTTCTGTTGGATATAACAAATCAGTAGTCCTTGGAAGAAACATACTCTTAAGAAGGAGATCATATGTCCCAAAGAGTATAGAGCCAGGAATACACAGTCCTGTGCAGTTTTAAAATTATGGGCACTCTAGTAATTAAGACAAGTCAGACTTTGAAAGGGCCAGTATTGCTGCAATGTAGACCTGGACATCTGTATTTTAAAATTTTATACGCTTTCTTTTATAAAATGCAAAAGTTTAAGATACAGCAAACAATAGAGATCATATGTCCCAAAGAGTATAGAGCCAGGAATACACAGTCCTGTGCAGTTTTAAAATTATGGGCACTCTAGTAATTAAGACAAGTCAGACTTTGAAAGGGCCAGTATTGCTGCAATGTAGACCTGGACATCTGTATTTTAAAATTTTATACGCTTTCTTTTATAAAATGCAAAAGTTTAAGATACAGCAAACAATACAAATAATTCAAAGCTCCTCAGAGAAGACAGTCTTCATTAGTTCTTTCAGTAAGCATTGTGGTTTAAAATTGGAATGTAACTAATAAATATGCCAAGGTTATCTTATGTTCATGTGCCAGTCCTGACTGGCATCGGTGCCTGCTGGTTTTCTTCCATTTCTTGCAGCCAAAGGCATCACACTGGCTAGGGATCTGCTACAGGCTGTGCCGAAATCCTCAAACTCATTTCCGTTAATGCCTCAAACCAAAAAAAAAGGGAGTTTCATAGGGTTGACAGAAGAACATACTCCTCAAAGGAGAAAAGTGATGAGCAAAGACCTGGGATGAACTTACTGTATATTACACTTCACAGTGTAAGGATTGAGTGGGTTGGCAGTTAAAAGAGATCTAGTTATTTTTGTCATTTTAGTCCTACAGTGAGAAAAAAAGAGAAAGAATTCACCTGATACATATTGTCTGATGTATGTTCAAAATGGTTTTGTAACTTACTGAATTTAGATACTTATTTGAGGCATATGTTTGGCTGCAGTGTGAGCTCCTCTGGACAACAAACTTTACAAGTGCCTAAGGCTAGGACTGAATGCAAAATATATTTCAGAGATGTTTCACATTTGGCAGGCTGAGAGAGTTGCACTCATTCAGCCTGGAGAAGAGAAGGCTCTGGACAGACCTTAGAGCAGCCCTCAGTACCTAAAGGGGGCCTGCAAGAGAGCTGGAGAGGGACTTTTTACAAGGACATGTAGTGATGGGACAAGGGGCAATGACCTTAAACTGAAGGGGAGGTAGGTTTGGATTAGGTATTACAAAGAAATTCGTTACTATAAGGGTGGTGAGACACTGGAACAGATTGTCCAGAGAGGTTGTGGACTCTCCATCCCTGAAAGTGCTCAAGGCCAGGCTGGATGGGGCTCTGAGTAACCTGGTCTAGTGGAAGGTGTCCCTGCCCATGGCAGGAGGGGTTGGAACTAGGTGATCTGTAAGGTCCCTTCCAACCCAAACCATTCTGATTCTGTTATTAAATGGACCAAGAATGATGTCATGAAGTTGCAGAGTGTAATTTTTGATCATGTCTGTGTTGTGGGCTCTGTTTCATTCAATATCACATGAGAACAGGATTTTATTTACATATTTTAAAAATTATTTCTATCAGAGTTTTCTCAACTGGCACTCTTACTTTTGATGGTATGCCAGTCATGGAGAAGGATCTCACAGAGGCAGCTCCAGATTCTGCCCTTCTGGAGGTGCTAACCTGAGCCACCAGGAGATTATCACCAGCCAACTGCAGGTCTCTTTGTGCAGCTGGTCACTCCAGCTCAGAGGCACTTACTGATTTGTGCGGCCAGAGGTGCAAGGGCTACATCTGAAAGCTGATTCCATTTGACCACTGGAGAGTGGAGTGAGGGTATTGATTGCACCCAGCAGCCTTCCTTGTGTCTGCAGCAGTGGAATGAAGGAGGCAAAGATGGAAGTGAAAGCAGAAGGAAGGCTCTCCCTGGCTTTGTGCTAGGTGCTCTGCCCAGGACGTTGTTGTTCATTGTCTTTCACATACACACAAATGTAGACAGCAGTTAGGAGTGAAGTTCCAGTGCAACATGCGGTGAAGTCTTTACAGTGTTTCCACTTTCCATGCATCTGTGCTGCAATTTGGCGCTTGGAACTTGGGCTGTCACTGCATGGTCTCATCTTCTCCTGTACAACATCATCATTCTTACCCAGGAGATGGCTTTAAGGAAATTATTATAAAAGTATGAAATTATTGCTTATTTCCCAGTAGTTTGCCAATTGTTGTAGACCAAGGGCAGCCACATGGTTAGGTGTGCCTGCCTGGCAGGTGGGATACAGTCCTTTCCACAGCTGTGAAGTTGTGGTCCTGTTTCAGCACATGCTGCAGGAACTCCCCCAGCAAGGAGACATTCACTTGTGTTTCTGAGTGTGGGAACAGGGGAATCGCAAGGAATGCACCATTATGAGATATGGTAAGAAATTGCATTGGAGTCCCAGCTTCACAGAGCTGGGAAGAGTAGTTGAGGTCATGGAAGTAGAGTCCTAGGTGTGGGACTGTGTGGTAGATTATGGGAGAAGGAAGTAGTGTGTGGAGCTGAGGTCCTCACATAAGGACTATGAAAAGGGTAATTAAAAAAGTGATATTAAAACACCATCTTGTGTGAATTACCTTTCTGTCTGCCCCTTATTTCCTCTAGAGCCTATGCAGTTCCTGCTGTGGATTTCCTCTCTGAGGCAGCAGCTTTCCCCACTATTGAATTCAAATATGATCTAGTCATGACAGCTACAGATGTTCTTGTCTTTGTCCTATAACAATGGGATTATGCATTTTCCTCTGCCTCTGAACAAATGCCAAAATTTGTGAATTCTGTTTGACATGAGGAAAAATGTGCAAGGAAATTAATTTGATTGGAAAAAGTTATGTCACATCATCAATACTGAGCTAAAACTTAACTGCCCATATTAACATAATGTAAATGGAAAGTGGAAGAGCATGTTAGCAAAGACACTCAGTGACTAATATTTGCAAAAGTGTTTTTAATTTCTTTATTTCTATTTAATTTAATGATAAGTGGATATTTCCTTTCCAAGGTTGCTGAAAACTGCCAAAACTTTCTTGCTGCAGCCTGGGCTGTTTAGTCACAATTAAAAATATCTGTGATGGGAGCTCATCTATACCTTGGTGCTTCTGTGTATCTGAGTCATGGTCTGCATTTGGACTCCAGGCTTTGGGGGAGAATGATAGCAATAACATCCTGAGAAAACAGGTATTTGAAGTGGATGCCTCAGCAGCCAGGAGAATTAGTGGCACAGGCTGTTTACATTTCAACAGTGCAAGTTGGGAGGGACTCTGTTAAGGCTGTGGATTTTAAAGAAAGTAGTTGGAAATCAGGTTATATCTCCGAGAAGAATGGGGAAAACTCAGAGCAAAAAGAGGCGTCACATCCAACATGGAGGCTGCAGCTTCACCAAATCAACAAACTGCAATTAGTTGATATATTTTTAAATCCTTGCAAGGCTTGCACCTTGTTGAATAACATCTGTATGCAAGATTTAGGAAATTCCTGCGTGGACAAGTGAGTTCTATCCTGTGATTTGTTTGATCCCCGCTGAATACACAGAAGCTGGATTTGGGGGTGACCTGCCTGATTGCAGTTGCTGGTTTTTGGGTAGTGCAAATCAGAGGCAATTAAAAAGTAATGCATTGAACAAAACCATGAGAATGAAGAATCATGATATTTGGAAATAAGCTAGGGTGTTTTTTTTTTTCTTTCAAAACACTCAAAAATACATTTATTAACTTTTTTGGTCAAGAACCCAAAATTTCCCAATGAGCCTTGTGTATAAATGGATTTCCTTTATAAAAATGAAAAAAATAGCTAGGTATGATTCTTACTTCCTGGTTCGGAATGGTCATTAGCCTAGCACAGTGGATAGCAAGCCAGCGTGCCTGGCCTTCCTGCAAAGACCTCAAGGGTTTGTCTCTGTCTGAGGTCACCTGCTGAAATCCACAGAAGCTGATGGTGACAAAGTAACTGCTTTCACGATAAACCCGCTCTTCTAAAAGAGCAGATAAACAGTCCAGCAGTCAAAGAATAATGAAGATTTTCTGTGTGCACAGCGTGGATGAATAAAGATTGCTGATTGTTGCAGCACTTCAGTATCCTGATGTTTTGGTCTGAGTTTTCCACCCTGAACTGCATGCATCCTTTTTTCCATTTAGTGGAAATAGACAGGTTTTATTCTTTTCTGTATAGGTACTGGATAAATCCAAGTATCTTTCTTTTTCTTTTTGTCTGTGATTTTCTTTTCTGTTTGGCAGAATAAAAATAAAAATCCTATAGTAAGTTTTGAGAGTGCGCAGAGCTCTCAAGTATAAAGTGTCGTTTCTCTGTGTATGTCACTGCCTGCATTATTTATTATCACTGACTTTGTGACAGCCAAGTAATATTCCAGCAAAACACGGGAATATATTTGTAGGAGTCGGCATTCAGTGTCAGTACAGACTGACATTTTTATGTCCACGGGTCAGTCCCTTGGTTAATAGATGTTTCCTTCCTCTCTCTGAGCCGTGGCTGGACGCCGCGGGCTCGGGGTTGCGGGAGGGTTTGCTGGGTGAGCGGGCAGCACGTGGTTTGCCTCTCCCCCTGCGTCCCCCATGCTCAGTGTGTCTCTGCACACACTGTTCAGTAAACAAACTTGGGAGAACCAGAGCGAGCTGGTTCAGAGCAGCCAGTTCATTCACACAGACCTCTTGGAAAGCGATGCCTTTGCGCAGCCCTGACGTACGGGCTGAGGGAAGTGGAGAAGTTAGTATTTATGTTTTCATTAATGCTTTTTATAGCTGTGAGCCAGCTGTAGCTAGTTAGCATTAGCCTAGGACATCTATTAGCGTGCAGACCTCTTACGCAGGATAAAGGGCTTCTGATGGAAACAGAGTTGTTACTCATGGTCCTCATGGCTCTGTGTTTACATGAGGGCTGTTTGTGCTGACATAGGATATATATTAGAACATCATGCACCTTTTTAATGAGCGAATTTTCCAGGATTCAAGAGGATTTTGTGTAAAACTTTTAGTGTAGCAAGTGATAAGATTTGCATCTTTAAATGGCTGATTGCTTGTTTCAAAGCTATTCTTTTTAAATAGTGCTCTGTGGCTATGAAGATACTAAAAGCATTTTCTGTTTAGCTTTTAGGATATGTTGGGAATAAGCAGTATTCCTGCAAGTCTTGAACACACTAGTTTGGACTGTTAATTTTTTTGCTATGAATGATGTAAGTGGCTGGCAGTAGCATGGAATGAATTGGACCTAGGGGTTTGGCCTAAAGAAATTGATGGCTCAGCTATCCTTCTCTGGTTTCTCCCTGTTCTTGCTTTTGCATTTTTTTCCTCCTCTTCTTCTGGAAGCTCGTTAGTCAGAAGGGTATTTAAAAATAAATAAGAAAGGCAACTGCAAAACAGAGAATGAGGAAGGCACAAGAAGGGTTGTTTTCAGAGCTCCAGTATGACAAGCACCCTGGCCTCTGGTATTTGCGTCAATATGACAATTTACTTTCCTTGTCAGTCAGTGTTCTCCAAACAATTCTGACAGCTCCACTTGTCCAGGCAACTGCAGAGGCATCTAAAGAAATAGCGTCTATACTCTTCTTTGCATTTCTGTAGAAAGTTTGGAATTGACTTTGTGCTTTCTCACAGCTAATTTAGTCATGCTAATGGTTAAAGTTCTGGAATGGAATGGAAAGTTTCAGCACTGGCTTCCCTCTCAAGTTGTCTTCTCCTGAGGAAGGTAGATTACGCTGAAGACCATCATCTCTGTTCCTCTTCTCAGGTCTTTTGCCTCTACTTGCAGTGTGTTTTACAGAATAAAGATTCCTGAACCATTGTAAAACTATTGTCTCAGCATGAATTTCCATTCCTCTTATCTCTGTCACAGTCTTGCCAGTTGTCAGTAATGAACTCTTCAAGTCAAGGGGAATTCAAAAAGTTCATTGTAAAAAGCTTTAGTTTGCCTTGTTAAGCCTAACCTCCTCATGAAAGCATTGATTGCATCAGCCATCATCATGTCAGAATTATACCTTTATGATATACAAAAAGAAGCTTTATAGTGCTATTCTTTTTCATCTGCACAACAGTATCAGTGTGTGAAACTGCTGAGTAGCCCCAGATGCCAATGTCAACTCACATGGTTGAACTATAGTCTTACCGAGACAAAAAGTCGGGTTATCTCCCAAAATTGAATCACTTCTAATCTTCTGTTCAGATAAATTTCCTCCACCCGTCAGTTTAGGTACACCACCCTTAATGATCCACTTGAAAAGAATGTGGCAAGCTCTTGAAAGCCCTGTGAGAGTGTGGAAGCTCAGCTCATGAATTATGCGTGTTCAGTGCCTACAGCCCTTACCTTGAAATGCAGGTGGGAAAACTTGTATCTGCATTATCTAGGCAGACCATGTCCTGTGATTCAGTTCCCTATTATCTTTACAAATGTGGTCAAGGCTCAGTTCATTCCAGTTTCAAAGTCAGCTGGTCTTTTGAGGACCAGAAGGATAATTTCTTGCTTGGGCAAAGTCAAGCTTTGATGTGCTAGCATTCTTCCTTTTAATGCAAACCAGCAAAGTTGTGCTGGAATGTTTTGCACCATTCGGTAAATCTGCTGGAAACTCTTGTTCATTGTGACCTGACAGAAAACATTTTTTGTTCGTATTTACTATTCTCCTAGATGCTTCATAAGCGGTTTTTTATGTACCAGGAAATGACCTATGTGGTGTCATCACATGTTGGCCCTTGGGCTTGTTTTGCACTGACTGTTCTGCCATTCAGGGTCCTTGCTCATTTGTTCCTCATGCTCTTGTGACTAAACCTAAAACCTCTGTGCAAGAACTTAGCTGGAGGAATGTGGATAATTGGGAAAAGCAGTTTTGCCCAGCTGAGTTTTCCCACAAAGATGGTTGGGACAATCAACATCATGCTGCTGGCTTTGGATATTTTGTGGTCATAGGTCAGCATATCAGATGCTTTATTACAGGACTGTGTAACCTAAAAAGCAACATCTTTCTCCTCCAAACATTTGGCAAAGGTATTCTTAGTGTTTTATCAAAGTTCATACTTCTATGTCATCTAATTTAACACAGCCAAATTTAACATAGCCAGATCTTGACTGCCCAATCCTTTCCCTGAATTAGTTGTTGATTCTCTTTAATTTTTGGTTTTAATTTATGGCTAGTTTTTCCAACTTGCAGAGAACATGTGTTTAAAAGCAAGAAGGGATTTTTAACCCTGGCAGGGCACCTGATTACAGCATGGATTTTCTCATTCCTCATGCTGTGGTAGTCCAGGGTAGTACATAGTTATGTCCTGCAACAAAGTGAAATTTTTTTTACTAAATCTGGCAGGAGATTTTTCACTTTCTTTTTGATGTTTTTTTCTGATGCTTGAGGTTGGTCCTTTTCTTGTGTGTTCTGTCCATGGGATCCTAATGAAGCACATGATATGTGGGAGGCATGGATAAGAGAGAGATAAATCTGTAATTTCTGTCATCAGGCAGTACTGGGTTGACAACTACTAATTTTATCTAATCTATTCACCATATACCTTACTCCTTATGCTGAGTAATTGCCAGAAAACTCCCTTCTCTTGGCCTCTTTGCAAAACAGCTTAATGCATATTTTCTTTCTCCCTGTATGTGTCTGTATTATGTTAGTATTTTTCAAATCTGAGAAATTATTATTTTGCTTGTTTGAAAAAAAGAAACAATTGTCTGGTTTTAGTCATGGATGCTGAAGAAGAGGGGGTTTTAAGGAGATACTGGAGTTGGAGACCCTATTGGTGTGTTTGGGAAATCCATCCGTATACAGTACAACGTGCTACAATAAAGATAAAAGACAGCAGAAAAAATTAGCACTGATTTCTGTAGATGATTTACGTGAGCTGTTATTCTTGACATGCATACGTATTTGTTTCATCCATCTGTTAAAATTTGCTAAAGCACGTGAGCAGTCTAAGCAAACTGCTGCATATCTCATGTGCCTAGTCTGATGGGGCATGAATCTGGTTAAGGTTTCTAGACATTCTGTGATAATTGGTATGTGTATCTTCTGGCAGAAGAGTAGAGAAAAAAAAGATTATTTACCAATAACAGTTTTTGATTTCTGTTTTATTTAGAAATGCTGAGTTAGGATTCCAGATTAATCTGAATTGATGATCTCTGCTAAAATTAAAGTAACAGTGTCTTTAAGCCAATTGTCACTTCATGTCGAGCACTAAAAACTGTCAAATGGAAACTGACTTTATATTCCAGTGACTGACAAGATATGAATTATGCCTTTTTTGCCTCCTGTTATCAGTGACCTTTAACTACCAGTTTCCTCCACCAGTCAAGCCTCATTTCTCAATCTCCCACATTTAAAATATAAAATCTCAGATGTTCTGTTTTCAGCCGTACTTCTAGTGTGTTTGAGTGTGTCCTTGCAATTAGTCAAACTCACAGGTTTTCTTCATCCTGTTGTGAAGAAAATGTTGGCTTATCAGGCTTTTCCAAGTGGGGAAGGAGAAGGGAAGGGAAGGTTGGAGGAATGTTCCCATACTGGGCACGTTAGGTCAAGAATGAATGTACAGAAAGGTGTTGAAATCCTGAGAGATGCTGCAGGCAGTAAGTGAGAGTGATGGTCTTGTTGCGCAGCTTCCTGTGGGAGTTGGCACAATGGCAATATGTGAAAAATGTGTAGGGTTAATTCTTTTAGTGAGCAAGTGCTCAGCTAGGCTTCCAGTCACCTGCTCTTCTGGCTTGTGTCTGCTACACTATCCAGTAGGGATGTAGGGGAATAAAAAATCCAAAGCAAGCCCTTTTTATAATGAAATTATAACAATTTTCATTTCAACATAATGAGTTGCCCTGAAAATTCAAAACTTTAAACCCATGACCCCCACTCCCTTTCTCCACTTACCCAGCAATGCAGGAAAATGCAGATAATCAGTTTCCCTCTTTGCTGAGGCTTCCCTGTATATAGATTCCTGGAGAGATGAATGCCAAATATCTGGGGTTGCACATTTAAACTGTTAATTTCCCACAGTAAAATTGTTTTGTTATGTCCATCTGAAGGAGTTTTAGTCTAGTTAGGGATTAGTGCCATAAAGTTGTTCAGTGATAGCTTGTCCAGTGTTTTTCCTACTAAATGCTTCTTGAGTCATCTTCCATCTTTTGCCCTTGGTCTAAGGACTAAGAGTTCTCTTTTTGTCTTCATAGCAACAGCACTTGAACTGGTTATCACACACTTCCTGACGAAACCCCTCTGCTTCTGAAAGGCAGGAGAGAGTGAGGACCACCAGTGTGCTTGTGG
>NW_008676939.1:148402-150410 GCF_000695815.1 Acanthisitta chloris
TCTCCATGGAGGCCTCTAGTATGGTTTCAGTAGCTTCTGGCAGCTAGGGGCTCTCTGCATTGCTCATTTGTCCTTTGGCTAGAGCTTGCAAAGCATAGCTCCATCAACAGCTTATCACGTGCTCTGCTCTTCTCCCTGAAACTCTTGAGTAGCACATGTCCTTTCTCCTTTCCCCTACTTTGTGCACTGCTTAGTGTGTGACCTACTATTTCAGAACACTCTATAGTTTGCTGGGCTTCTTACAGTATGTGAATGCATTCCCTTCCCAAAGAATTAAAAATCTATTCTTTTTAAGACCTGACAATTAAGGTGATTACAACAAAATAGCTAGAGGGAGAATGAATTTGAGTTACATCAGCATGCAATGTCTCAGCAAAGACTAGTTCAGCTCACAGTGAAGTGTATTTGCAAGCATGTGTAGTGTTTGCGAGCCTGTAGGTAGCCTGATATTTTCCATTATGAAAAATTCTTGTGACCTTTTATTTGCAAAGCTGTTTCAAGTCCATTGTTTGCTGTAGACGTTTGATGTTCAGAGGGGAATGCCCTCAAGGTGGGAAAATGCCTTGTTTTCCTTGGCAGCAGCTACAGCTGGCTCCACCATGGAAACAGTTGGGGTTGGAAAGGGAGAAAGGGAAGAGAGATAAGAGATAGACTTTCCTCCTCCAGCCTGAGAGGGTCATGCGACCTCAGGCAGGAAATATTTTAAGATGAGGGACAGAGCTGAAGTAATGCTGTTCCCAAACCATCCTCCCAGTTAGAGCATAGACCACAATGTTCCAGCTACCTCTGTAGGGGCATCGTATGATACTTTCCATATGTGTGAAGCAGCAGCTTGGGTGGCACTTACCTATAGTCTTACCCAGGGCTGACAACTTTCCTCTTTCTTACCCAGCAGCAGGACTCAAATGTCCCCTGATTCAAATGGTAACAGTCTGCTCAAACTATGGCCCTGGTAATACAAACATATTTTTTAACCATATGTTGAGAAGCACAGATGCAAAGTAGTCCAAGGAGATGTAATACTGGATTTCTGCAGAATATATATATATATATATATGCTGAAAACTGAATGTGTCATCTGTTGATTTCAGGGTACTTAACCTTACCACCTTCAGTTTCTCAACAGGAAGGTTTAGTAAGTTTTATCTATACTTGCCTTGTAAAGTAAGAAAGCCTCCACAAAACCACAAATTTGAATGTGTGTGGGTTTATGTATATATTTATATGAATGCTCTGTTTACTCTCTCTGGACCCATGTTTTCTCCCAGAGCAGCTCAGCCTATTGCACTTCTGATTTTTTGATCAGGCTGTCCTTTCCATTTTCTGCTGTTTTGTCAGCCATGGATTTCTGTATTCACAGCACAAACTTGAGATCTCTATACTAGTTTGCAGTCAGTGTGCTATTTATCAATGGACTTTAAAGTCTTACCTCTCTCTCTCTCTCTCTCTCTCTCCCCAGTTCAGTGTTATACAATAGAAAGAGATGAATATTGCTAAATAGTTACTATTTGTTTGCAGAATTGATGTGGCATGTAAAGCAAATAATTACACATACAAATAGTACTGGTACTCACAGCTATTTCTCTTGCATACGCACATAAGGGATTTACACACTCGTAAGGTCATATTTTGCTTGCATAAATGATCTTATCTTCTTGCACCCTGTGTCGTGTGGTATTCCAAACATTGCAGGGAGCATGAAAAATGTCAACAGTACATACAAATCATTTTGGCATATAGCATAGAATATAGACCACTTACAAGCATGTGGAATAGGGCAGGACAGTGATTAGAATTTTATTTATTTCATTTGTATTTCTTCTGATTGTTTCATGTTTAAAGCAGTTTGTTCACTCAGGGTGAATAAGTATTCCCTGAACAATTGAAGTGAGCTGGGCTAAGGAGCTGCTTCTCTGAAAGGAGTTGAGACGTTAAAAAGAGCCCCAAGCTCACCATGAGCTGCAGTGTGCACAAGCAGCCTAGAAAGCAAATCGAATCCTGGGCTGCA
>NW_008676940.1:0-2986 GCF_000695815.1 Acanthisitta chloris
CACTGGGGCGGGTACAAGCAGGTGCCATTGGACTCTTGCCCACCTGGGCACACCTGAGCTCTAGTCCAGCTGCTGTCATAGCACCCCCAGGGCCTTTTCCAGCTTTCCAGCCACTCTAGCCCCAGCCTTGAGCACTTCATGGGGTTGTGACCCAAGCAAGGACCCAGACTTGACCTTACTGAACTTCACACGTTGTGCCAATCCCTCTGCGGATCTTCCTGCCCTCCAGCACATCCACACTCCTCCCAGCCTGGTGTTAGCTATGAAGAGGCTGTGAGTGCGCTTGATCCCCTCCTTCAGGTCATTGATGAAGATATTAAACAGGAGTGGCCCCAGGGTGTTTTTCCCAGCTTTCCTACCAACGACGAGCCTCATGCGGGGCACAGTTGCTGCGGGGTGTGTTCGACACTGCGCTCCGAGCTGTCCCCTCGCCCTCTTCAAGTCCTCCCTCTCCAACCCAGCCCATTTGGGCAGGAATAGTGTGGGGGTTTCCTATTGCTTCCTCCTTTCCTTGATCTCCCTGGGCGAGGGCCACTAGATGGCAACCTGTGACCGCGGCGGTGGCTACGGCGGTGCCCGGGGCACCCCGGGGGGACGTTCTGGGACGGAGCAGCCGCGTCCCATCGCTGAGGATTAGCGACAGCACATCGCCCCTGCCTCGCCCCTCCCATCTCCCGAGTCTTTATAGCCGTTCAGCGCTTCACTGGTAACTTTTAAGCAGGTTCCCTGCAGCAGGGAGTCCCCTGAGTGCCCAGTGGTGCCGATAGCCAAACCCCCGAGGCGGCGATGGCAGAACCACCTGTGTTCGGGACGCTGCAGGTGAAAGAGGTCACGAGTTGTTGTGGGACACGCGGAAACTGCCCTCGGAAAGGGAGCAGCAACACGAGCTGGGCCGTATGTGGTAGCTATAAACAGTCACTCGCCCCGAACTGGTGCCGCAGTGTTGTCTGTACACACAGGGAGATGGAGCCAGGCTCTTGGGGGAGACTTTGGGTCCCCCAAATGACACCCTTCGGTTCAACAGCCACGCTGGGATCACCATCCCGGCTCATGCCACTGCTTGGGGCATCCCAAGGGTGGTGGATATGGGTGGGCGAGGGGAGGAGGTGGATTTGGTGACCTTCCAGGTGGGTTGGCAGCCGAACAGCTGAGGGAATGGAGCAGAAATAGAGCAGTGGGGAAGAAATGAGTCACCCCAGGCTGGGAATAAACAGGGCAGTGGATCCTGGAGTGGCTCTTGGTCCGGGTTTTTGTGGGGATGACAGAATACCCCTTACCAAGACACCCTTCAGGGCTGAATCCACACTGTTTTGTGGGGTAAAGCATCAGGAAAACATGACAAAATGCAGACAGCAGCAGTCAGGCATTCTCAATAATTTATCCCAAGCTGTATATACAAAGACAAGTTCTGGCAGAGGGTTGGGAGGGGAACCTGGCTCCCAGCAGCACTCTTGGCATGCTGGATCTTCCCCCTCAACCCTTGCCAGCTAAAAACTGCTGGAGCTGGGACTCCCCTCCGGAGTTTCTCCAGTGGGTGACAGGATGCATCTCAGCACAGGTCTGACCCCACCACAGAGGGAGCATTCCCTACCCTACATCCCACCTCCTTCCCAAAACACCCAAATAATTAGTGAGGGAGGGGAGAGGTGGGGAGAAGGGCCCCCCACCCCTCAGATCTTGATCTCAGTCCGGAAGGTTTGCTGGACGTGGTCAGAGTGCTTGGCAGGCTGGCGCTGAGCCCGGATGGTCAGCATCCCGTTGTCCCCCAGCGAGGATGACACTGACGTGGGGTCCACGTCTTCGGGTAGCTGGCATTTGTGGGTGAAGGTGTTCATGACGGTGCCATCTGCAGCCAGCTAAGGGGAAAAAATGGGTGAGAAGGGGCGATTTTGGGGTGCAAGCAGGATGGGGGCTCATTATTCCTTGTGCTCACTGTTAATGAACTGTGAATTAAACCCCACTGGGCCAGGGCTTTTATGGAGTTGGGTGGGAGTTAGGGGGTCCCTGCATCCCCTGGTTGAGGATTTGGGGATCCCCCATTTTGGGGGTGAGCAGGAGAGGGAGGAAGCACCCACCTTCTCAGCGTGCACCTCGATCTGGTTGTTGGAGGTGGTGACAATGATGTCCTCAGGGGCGAAGTCGCTGACATCCACCGTGAACTGATAGGTGTTCCCCAAGGTCTTCACCACGCCCGTGTTACCGGGACGAGATGCTGGAGAGGTTCGGGGGAGGTCACAGCTACGGTTTGCTGAGGATCCCTCCTGAAGTAACTCCCAGGTGCCCCCAAACTCACCTGGGAACCCCAAGGTCTCACCGTGGGGCCGGACAAAGCTTCCAAAAAGCTCCATGGTGCTTACGAGCAAGGATTTCACCTTCGTCCACTGCTTCCTCCCACCTGCAACCCCCAGCTCCTGCCGGGAAGGAAGAGTGGAACCCTCTTCCTCGTTCTCCTCCCAGCGAAGGCGACGCTGGATCGGTTATTTCGGGATATTTTGGCTTGACGAGCTTTTTAAAGCCTCGTTAAGGCTCCCGGCCGCCTGCCAGACCTCTCGTAAAACCAGCTAAATTTAGGTCTTGAGCTGGAGACGGTGGAAATATTTCCCTTCTCCGTTCCCTCCACCTCACTGCCATGGAATGCAATGCCTATTATTAAGGAATAATCATGATAATTAATTAAAATACTTATTAAATGCCCCCTGCCGCGGGATGTATGCGGCGATTGGGAGCTCGGGAGTGGTGGGGGGGGGGGGAAACCCGGCTTGCTCCGGCCGGAGCGGGTCCGCCGGCTTCGTCAAGGTCGTTTTTAATTAGCTTGTTTGCAACCTCAGTCCTGCAGTGAAGGCTGAGGCAGGAGGAAGGGTGAGGGGGTGCTAAAAGAAAAGGACGTATTGTCCCCAGAAAGGTCCCCAGGATGGAGTGCCCTGTCCCCGGGGGGCTGCAGGGAGTGAAGGAGGAGGAGAGGGTGCTGGTGTCGGAACACAGCTGG
>NW_008676940.1:3158-5762 GCF_000695815.1 Acanthisitta chloris
CTCTTCATCATGGGGGTCCTCATGGCCACCATTAGCTTCATGATGGACCTCGTCGTCTCCAGGCTCTATGCAGGTATATGACAGGCTCCCATGAGGTGCTTCACCTGGTGTTTGGGGGTTCACCAAGGATGGGGGGATCTTTTGGGATGGGGGTGCATCTCCACTCCTGACACTTCTCCAGCCCACTGCTGGCTTTACCAAGAGGTTGGGGACTTCGGAGTGCTCAAGTACCTCTCGTGGACCATGGACCATGTACCCCACGGCGCTGGCAGCCTTCTCCACTGGCTTCTCCCAAAGCATCACACCGCACTCGGGAGGTGAGCCAGCTGGACCCCAACTTCCCCAGCTCCCCCAAAATCCCCCTCAGTAATGAGAAGGACCCCCAAAATCTGGATCCTGCCCCCCTGCTCCAGGCTCTGGCATCCCAGAGTTGAAGACCATCCTGATGGGTGTGGTGCTAGAGGACTACTTGGCCATCCAGAACTTCGGAGCCAAGGTGGTGGGGCTGACCTGCACCCTGGTGTGTGGTAGCACCCTTTTCCTTGGGAAAGTGGTGAGGCATCTCTCTCTGACCCCCCAAGTTGCCAGAGGTTTTGGTTGGTGCCGAGGTGGGGCAGCTCAGTGCTATGTCCCTGCCCTGGCACTCAGGGTCCCTATGTCCACCTCTCTGCCATGGCTGCGGCATATTTGGGGAAGATGAGGACCTCAGTCACAAGGGAGTACGAGGTGGGGGTGCCCTCCTTCAAAAATTAATGAAGGGATTTTATTTTATCCCCCAAAAAAATTTGGGTTATGCCTAACAGCCCCCTCCCCCCAATCCACAGAACAAGTTCAAGCAGCATGAAATGTTGGTGGCAGCACAAGCCGTCGGGGTGGCCACAGTCTTTGGGGCACCCATCAGTGGTGAGAATACCCCCCAATCCCACCCTGGGGACTCTAAATCTCTCCCTAACCCCCCATCCCATTTTTCCAGGGGTGCTTTTCAGCATTGAGGTGATGTCCTCCCACTTTGCTGTGCGGGATTACTGGCGTGGCTTTTTTGCTGCCACCTGTGGTGCCTTCATGTTTCGCCTCCTTGCTGTCTTCAACAACGAGCAAGGTAAGGCAGGGTGTGCACCCCTTCTCCTTTACTTCCCCCGTAGCATTTTTGGGGTGGCCACCCCCAAACCCATGCACTCATTCTTCTCCCTTCTCACAGAAACCATTGCTGCTGTTTTTAAGAGTGACCTCAAGATTGATTTTCCCTTTGACCTGCTGGAGACCTTCTTTTTTGTGATTTTGGGGTATGGAGGGTCCAGTTTTGGGTACTGTCTGTCCCCGTGCCTGTCCCCTGCCTGTAGCCCTGCCTGCCCTCTCCTAACAGGGCCATCTGTGGGGTCGTGGCCTGTGCCTACCTCTTCTGCCAGCGCTGGATGATGGTGGCTGTCAAGAAGAACCAGCTGACAGCCAAGCTGCTGGCCACCGAGTCTGTACCAGGCATCCATCTGTCCGTCTGTCTGCACCCTCTCTGTGCTGTGCAGCCTGTGTGTCCATGTGTTCCTTCCATGCACTCTGTGTCCCCCCACCTCATGCACTCTGTGCATCTGCCCTGGTGTCTGTGTGTCCCCATCATGCACCCTGCATGTCCTGCATCCACCCCATACACCCTGGGTGTCTGTGTGTCTACCCCCTATGCACCCCATACATCAACACCATGCACTCCACATGTTCACCTCATGCACTGTGTGTGTGTCCGTGCATCCACCCTGTGCATCTTGAGTGTCCCTATGTACTCCCCATGCACCCTGCTCAACCACACTGAGTGTCCCTTGTCCCCTCCATGCACGCTGCCCATCCACCCCATCCATTCTAGGTGTCCACATATCCCTAGCGGCCATCCCTGGGTCCCCTTCATCCATCTGTCTGTCCCTGTGCCCCCAATCCCACCTCTCCCCGTTTCAGCAAGCCTGTGTACACAGTGCTGGTGGTGCTGCTCCTCGCCTCCATCACCTTCCCGCCTGGGCTGGGGCAGCTGATGGCCTCCAGGGTGAGTGGGAGGCATGGGGGGCTCCCCAAGTACCCCAGTATGTCCCAGGTACTCAGGGTGTCCATCTGTCTGTCTGTCTGTCTGTCTGTCTGTCTGTCCTCCCAGCTCACCATGAAGCAGTATCTCACCTCCCTCTTCGACAACCGCACGTGGAGCATGCAGGTCTCCAACCACTCCCAGGTGGCTGACCCCCTCAGCGTGGACTCTGGAGGACTCTGGCGGGAGTGGGATCACCCCTCTGCCACCATCTTCGGCACCTTGGCCTTCTTTCTGCTGATGAAGGTAGCCATGCCCCCCCCCCAATCTCTGGGGGTGCCCCCCGACATGGGGTCCCCATGGGAACGGTGACGCTGCTTTCTCTGCGTCAGTTCTGGATGCTGATTCTGGCCGCCTCCCTGCCCTTGCCAGCCGGATACTTCATGCCCATCTTCATCTACGGTGAGTGAGGGGCTGGACCAGAGGGGAGTATGGGGGGGACATCCAGCCTTTGCTGTGGGGGGAGCGTATCAAGCCCTGGGAGGGATACATCCAGTCTGGGAGGGGACAGGGGGCGTATCAAGCCCTGGAGGCGGGGGTGC
>NW_008676941.1:0-9645 GCF_000695815.1 Acanthisitta chloris
TGGACTTGATGATCTTGGAGGTCTTCTTTAACCTGGCTGAACTCTATGATTCTATGATATCTGCACCAAACATGCATTTATCTATATAGATACTCTTTTGGAGACAGCACACCTAATGACTTGTGTTTCACTTGCATGTTAGCTCCTTAATATCCTTCCTGGCTCACAGTCCCATGGTCCCACTGACTGGATATACACTACTTTAAATTTTCTTTGGTGTTCAGAGCTGCTTGGCATCCTAGTTTTTGTTCCAGCTCATTCCTAATTGATTGTATTGTAATGAAGGGCACAGGAAGGGAGTAGGAAGAAGAAGAAAACTCAAAATTGCCTTCCAGGCATAAAATGTGTTTTGATTTACAGTTAATGAAACTTTTTTTATTATTCAAATTACACCTTAATATTGTGGCTGGATTTAGTCTGGAATGAGGTTATCACACACATATGTCCCATTGGTCTCCAGCTCAGCAGTCAGGGTGGGTTTATTTTGGCATGCTGGAAACAATGTCAGTGGGTCTCTTTTTATTCAAAGCAGCACTTGGCACACTTGCAGAGTGTTTAATGGTTTGTTTTCAGAGCAAAGAAACTTGTTACCATTTGGGAAAATATTTTTGTAATCTTAGATATGTAGATGTAGGTTTAGATGTGCATATATATACATGCTGTATATGTGTGTGTATAGACATGCTAAATATATATGTATGTACACATATATGTGTACATTTTGGAAGCCATTGAACTTCTAAAATTACCTCCTTCCTTTCTTAAGACTAAAATTGCCTTCTCCAATATTCAATCCCAGTCAGACTTCCTCTCTTTTCATCTCCAAGTGAATAGCATTAAGAAGGATCCTTATGAGCTGCAGCAGTGGATGGTTTCTAAAGGCAGCTCCAGTGTACTAGTTCCTTGCCAAGGAGACTTTAGCAGTGTCTCATTTTAGTTGTTGAATAGATTTAACATCAGCTTTTGCCAGATGAATCATAATTGAAACTCAAGAGTTTTGGTTTAGTCCTCCTAGGCCTGCAAAAGTTCAAATATCCATCTGGGGGCCACTGAAACCACAGGAAGGCTTACTGTTGACTTCACATGTCTTTAGGAGTTGGCCTCACAATTTGCATCAAGTCTCCAGTGTGTTTGGGCTCTCCTTTCCCTCTTGGCCCCATATGACCTCCATCTTTGGAAAGAACCATCACCAACCCAGGGCCCATCACTGGAGTTCAACCATTGAGGCTGAACTCTGCTTCTTAGTGGTTTTGAGTGGATGAATTTCTAAAGCCCTATGCCATTTCCAGCTGCTTCAGCTGCAAAGGTGTTTGTCAGCTGCATCTTAGAATCATAGACTCATCAAGGCTGGAGGAGACCTCTGAGATCATTGAGTCCAACCATTCACCTGTCACTGCTGGAACCCCCAAACCCTAACCCAGATCCTGCAGTGCCACATCAGACACCTCTGAAACACCTCCAGGGATGGTGACTGCACCACCTCCCTGAGCAATATCCCAGGGCCTCAACACACTCATGGGGAAAAAAATTGAGTCCTGATTCCTGCAGTGTTTCATAGACAAAAGTGTTTTCTTATACAGTCCCTGCACGGACAGAATCTTAGTCCAGACAGAGCACAAATGGATCAGTGACACAGCATGGCTTGGTTACGTGGGATGTTCCAGATGAGGGAGTTGGGGCTGTTGAGCCTGGAGAAGAGAAGGTTGTGTGGAGAGTTCAGAGCACCTTGCAGGAGCTGAAGGGGCTCCAGGGAAGCCAGAGAGGGATGACTGAGACTAGATGATCTGTCAGGTCAACTCCAACCCCTAAAATTCTATGATTCTATGAACGTCTGGTAATCTCTAATAGTTTGATTGTTCAGATTTCAATGAAATGGACACTTGAGAAATCTTTTCTTATCCTTTGCTTGTTCCCTGCTTTCTTTGAGTCTCAGCTTCTCTTCTCTCTCCTGGAGATTGACTTACTGAGTCTATACTTAAAGAGACTGAGGCTGCTGAATTAAATAAGTCATAGTTTAAACAAGTCTCATATGCAATATAATCCTCTTCAGCCATTTGTGATTCATGCTTCTTGCTCTGTTTGAGTTTTAAAAACAAGGATATTTCTGTTCCTATTTACTCTTTCAAACTTTCTCCTAAACTTCAGGGAGAACAATCATATCTTTGCTTCCATTCATCAAGTTATTCCTGCTATTTTTCACTTATAGACTATATTATTCTCCCTTGGAATATAAATTTCAAGCAGAAATTTTTTATGTAGAGTAAAGAACTGCACAAGAGATTGTAAAATATAGGCCCAAATCTAATCCAAATTGTTATGGCTTTTCCCTCTGCTTAATTACCTCTAAGAGCCCTACTAAAACTGATTTATAAAGGAGTTTAATGCTGTATTTCAGCAACTCCTTTCTGGAATTTGTGCTCTCTAGCTGTGCTGTAAATTTATAGGTGATCTATCTTTAGCCTTCCTTGGAGGCTGCTTGCTTAGTGCTTAATGTGATGTACAGTTTAGTCTTTGCTGCTTTCTAAACACAATAATCACAATCAATAGGAGAAAAATCCTGACAGCTTCTGAAAAGTCTTGTGGGACTTTGTGGGAAGTGATTTCTTTTAAACAAAAGTCATGACTAACAAAGTTATTTTAATTCATTTCAGCCTAATGTTTTAAAATGGAATTTAGAATATTATTTTGCATGAATGGCATTAATAGGAAAGTGGGGGGAAAAAAGAGGGGAAATTTAGGTTAGATGTTAGGCAGAAGTTTTGCCTGTTCTGGTGGTGAGACCCTGTCCCAGGGTGCCCAGGGAGGCTGTGGCTGCCCCAACCCTGGCAGTGTTCACAGCCAGGTTGGCTGAGCCTTGAGCAACCTGCTCTGCTGGGAGGTGTCCCTGCCCAGGGCAGGGCTTGGGGCTGGGTGATCTTTAAGGTCCATTCCAACCCCTAAAATTCTATGATTTTCTGACTGCTTCTTTTGTTTTACCTTAACTTTCTTCATTTTTTTAGATGTTAGAATATTTTTGTGGATATTTTTGGTGGTGAAGCTCAGAAATTTCTCCAGGATGTTCTATTAAATGACAAAGCTGGTTTAGAGCAGAGATAAAAGAGAAAGTTTCAATAGAAATTAAGAAACAAGTAGATTGATACTGAAAAATAGCACAGAAGAGATGGTATCGGTGCTGGATGGCTGAGCAGGGGATTGAGAGTAGACTAGGGAGTGATAGCAGAGCTTTTTGATACTATCTTCAAAGGCCAGAAAGGGCATTTGATGGTCCAACCCCATAGCTGTGGCTGAAGATGCAGTACATGAACTGTGTTTTAAGTGAGTTTACTCACATGGAGAAACACTATCTCAAGATGAAAAAAGTTCATATCACTAATAAATCTTTGAACAAATAGCTCTTGTATTTATTGTCTTACTCTTAATACATCTTTCTTCTAAGTAATGTTTTACTGACTCCTTCCCAGTGAAGGGTGAGAGTCAGCAGAAGTCCTAGCTCTGAGCTAAGACATTGAGGAGAAAGGCACTCAGACTTCAGCACCTTTGTCATATTCCATATAATAGACTAATTGAATAGTATGGCTAAGGATCAGAGAATCCCAGGATCAGTTAGGGTGGAAGGGACCACAGTGGGTCACCTGGTCCAGAAATCTGCATGGGAATGAGCAAATCAGAGAATCAGGAACCATCAGGGTTGGAGGAGACCTCTAAGATCTTTGAGTCCAACCCTTAACCTGTCACTGCTGGAACCCCCAAACCCTAACCCAGATCCTCCAGTGCCACATCAGACACCTCTGAAACACCTCCAGGGATGGTGACTGCACCACCTCCCTGGGCAATATCCCAGTGCTGAACACCACAACAGGGAAAACATTTCTCCTCACGTCCAATCTGAATCTCAATCTGAATCATTATATAATGTGAATATCATTACATGCTCTGACTCTAATATATTTCATTGAATAACATAGAAAATCAATACATCTTAGACAAAAGGAGAAAATGCTGCAAAAAAACCTTCCTGCTTCTACTTTCCTTTGTGTGCCTGAGGATTGAAGTATCCATTTATTTGTTTTGCAATAACTGACTCATGGCATGGTGGAGTTTTGGGTCTCAAATAACTCTTCTAATATTTTTCCTAGCGTCATGGCATTTCTGGCATGCCCATGGTTAAATAAATCTTCCTTACTTAGAGGAATCCTTTGAAAACCAATATTTGATTTGATTTTTTTTTTCTCGCTGAAGACAGCTGTCACTTTTGCTTCCCTTATCTCCTGGGTACCCAGGGTTGGAAAGGTCTTCTTTTGAATTTATTTGATCATTGGAGATTTGTTGCTCATATGGTAGACATTTGCTGACTCTATGGCATATGTGTTATGCAAACCCCAGTGAGTGGAGTGTTTTGAACAGCCAGGAGCTGTAATTCCAAACATATTAAGAGATTAAAATAATGGCACTGTTTACTTTTACAAGCTTTCCACAACAAATATAGCCACCCACTTCTGTGCTAAACCAAAATGAAATGACAACGAGGTCTACACTATTTTCTAAGGTTAACTGTGAAATGATTTTCTTAGACTGCATGAGTTCCAGTAAAGGCCTTGCTGTCCTTGCACACCCCAAGCTTTCCAGTAGGGCTGGTTACAACATAAATAAATGGTTTCTGATCTTCACCTACAGCTCTTTTTAATAACATCATCAGGCACCACAGGAGTCTGAGTTGCTACTGCCTGTCAGAAAAGCCCAGAAGTATTGTAGTGGTGCATGATCAAGGCTCAGGGGCTTGTATCTGTTCATCTTTGAGGTGTGCTAGACCAGGCTTTGGCTTGGGTTTGGTCTGTGCTTAGACAGTTCAGAAGACCTTGTTCCTCAGGTTCTTTAGTGCCCTTAGTTCTTCTAGTGACCACGGCAGGGTTGGACTCAATGATCTTTGAGGTCTCTTCCAACCAGGTTGGTTCTATGATTCAGGGGAACGTGGCTATGACCTGTGCTGTGCCACCACCTCTCAGAGCCAGAGTAATGGCCATGGCCCATTTCTCTCTGTGGTCCTTCCTATTTTACAGACTAACTACATTTAAAATGCAAAATTATACCTAGATATAAAGCCCAAACCCTTCTAGTAATGCATGCTTTTCTGGCTGACAGTTATACTCTGCATCTGGAGGGAGATCTGAGGACCCTGGGGATTTGGCTTCCAGATGATAAGGGTCAGGAATCTGGCTGGAATTTTGACTCCCATCTGCTTGCAAAGCCAGGTCCTGCATTAATTTGCATGACAACATGAGGGAAAAACACAGCTATGTCTGATATATGCATCTATACTCTCTACATCTTTTCATCAGTGTGGCCTCATATCCACACAGTTTGTATATAAATAAAGGACCTACATTAATTTCCATGACAACATAAGGGAAAAACACTACTATGTCTGAAATATGCATCGATACTCTTGACATATTTTCATCAGAGTGGCCTCGTCCACACAGTTTTGGTCCTTTAAGTATGAACTCTCTAGGAAAAGTACAAAGTACCTGACTCTTCTTACAAATGAAGGGAAAAATCTCACAAGAGTAATTTTTCCTAGGAGATTTCTGATAATTCCTTCTTGCAGTAAGGTGGGAACTGGTCCAAACAATACATTCTCCTGTTGTTTGTTTATATTTGAAGTAGTTCAGCTTCTGCTAGAAACCTGAATATACAGAGACTTGCAAAGGAGTGCATTCCTGTGACATAGCATCAGTCACCAGAGAGAAATATCTATGCTTTCCATGATCAAGTATGAAATAATTGTGTGCATATTTCCAATAGTTTGGGGATCATGAAATGTACTAAAAGAAAAAAAAAAAAGCTGGATTTAATCATTATAAATTTTGGACTTGTTTCTGTAATGTTTTCAAAACCACAAGGTTACAATTTCTGGCAGAGAAAGTCCTGGAGCTGGGAGATATCCCTGGAAGCTGGAGGACCATAACTGCAGAGTGTCACTGTATCTCTCCCCTGTTCATACCACATCCTCCCCCGACACATCCACCGACTGCCATGGCAGAGACAGGAGTCTGGACTAGATGAACACTTAATCTGACCCTGTATAGTTAATCTGTCCCTGTATATTTGCTTTTGTAGAAAAATCACAACCCAAATGACTCAAGGTTTGCAGAGAAATAACTGTACAAAATCTTCTTGAACTACAAGGTCCTACATCTTGGGCCATGGCAATCCCAGGCACAGCTACAGGTTGGGTGGGGAAGAAATTGAAACCAGCAATGAGGGGAAAGACTTGGGAGTGACAGTGGATGAGAAGCTCAGCGTGAGCTGCAGTGTGAGCTCAGCCCAGAAACCAATGGGCTGAATCTACAGGAGTGTGGCTAGGAGGGCAAAAGAGATGATTCTGCCCCTCTGATCTCGTGAGACCCATCTGGAATATTGTGTGCAGTTCTGGTGCCCTCAACATCAGAAGGACATGGAACTGTTGGAGCAAGTGCAGAGGAGGCCACAGAGCTGCTCAGAGCACTGGAGCATCTCCCTGTGAGCACAGGCTGAGGGAGTTGGGGCTGTTGAGCCTGGAGAAGAGAAGGTTGTGTGGAGAGCTCAGAGCACCTTGCAGGAGCTGAAGGGGCTCCAGGGAAGCTGCAGAGGGATCTGTGTTAGGAGCTGCAGGGACAGAACAAGGGGCAATGGGCACAAATTGAAGGAGGGAAATTTGGGTTAAATGTTAGGCAGAAGTTTTGCCTGTTCTGGTGGTGAGACCCTGTCCCAGGGTGCCCAGGGAGGCTGTGGCTGCCCCAACCCTGGCAGTGTTCACAGCCAGGTTGGATGAGCCTTGAGCAACCTGCTCTGGTGGGAGGTGTCCCTGCCCAGGGCAGGGCTTGGGGCTGCGTGATCTCTAATGTCCATTCCAACCCCTAAATTCTTTGATTCCATGATTCTTCTCCAAATCAATGCTAGTCCTTTCATGGCAGACACTCAAAACACCAAGTAGTCCCCTAGATTCTTCTCTGGGAACCTCCATCTCTGAATGAAAGCACCAACCAGCTCACATTTTTGATCTGTCTCTGAGCAGAGGATCAAATTATTACCCCTTTCATCACAATTTTGCATCAACACGTTCAGCTGCAATGAACTTATCTCCTTGAAGTTGTAACTGGGTTGATGCCATCCAGTAAAGTTTTGCTGTTCAGCTTCAATCCTGCTTGTAAAATGTTGATGAAAGTTTCTGGCCCTAATGTTAGGGAAAGGGAAGTGGTTTTCCAAGTATGAATAAATGCTGATTAAAAAGATATGGAGAAATCCAACTAAATTCAGCTTAGTTTTCTGTGTTTCTTGCATTATCCATTTCTTTACTTAAAAAGAGCGCTCAAATTTCGGATTTTGTTAGAGCATATTTCACTTTTCAGAGGATTTCTGGTAAGAAGAGGAGGAATTAGGGTTTAAAAAGGAAGTGGTTACTTGTACTTTTTTAGTTACTTTCTTGACAGAGTTTCGGGGAGTTTTTAAGTGGATTTCCATACAAACTGAATCACGGGATATTAATAGAGATTTGTTTCATCTCAAAGAAAAATTTATTTTAAAACTGAATGGTTTTCACAAAGGCAGAAATAGGTTTTGAAGTCAGAAAACAAAAGCACTTCTGTGTAATTTGATCAAAGAACAGCACAGTACAGGTTCCACCACACCAGAAAAAGGCACAAAGCTTCAGCATGTTAACAACCAGTGGCTGTGAACAAGGGAGCATTGCCAGCAGGTCAGGGAGGGGATCCTGTCCCTCTGCTCAGCCCTGGGGAGGTCACACCTGAGTGTTGTGTCCAGTTGTGGCTCCTCAGGGCCAGAGGGACATGGAGCTCCTGCAGCAGCTCCAGGGCAGGGCAAGGAAGATGCTGAAGGGACTGGAGCACCTCAGGGATGAGCAAAGGCTGAGGGAGTTGGGGCTGTTCAGCCTCCAGAAGAGACACTGAGAGGAACCTCAGGAATGGATTCAAGTCCATGAACAGGAGGTGCCAAGAGGAGGATCAGACTCTGCTCAGTGGGGAAAACCTTAGGTAATAGGCAAAAACTGATGCCCAGGAAGTTCCACCTGAACACAATGAAGAAATTCTTTGCTGTGCAGTCCCTGAGCACTGAACAGATTGCCCAGAGAGGTGGTGGATTCTCCTCACTGAGGTGTTCCAGACCCCTCTGGACACAACCCTGAGCCATGTGCTCTGGGCTGGCCCTGCTGGAGCAGGAGGTGGGACCAGGTGACCATTGTGGTCCCTTCCAACCTCACTGATTCTGGGATTCTGTGAATACAGAATCTCCAAAGTCTCCAAAGAGCACTGGCAGTAACTCCAAAGCAGACTCCAAAAACTCATTGGAAGACAGTTTTGTAGCCATGTCTCCAAATACTCCTCTCTTTCCCCCCACATATGTAGTCACACTTATTTCACTCTGCTTCTTCGCATAAACCGAGTTTTATGTGAAGGTTTGTCTGTGTTATTAAGTGACAATGATTCTTTCAAGTTCAATCACTTTCTGATCTCACTGCTAGAAAAAGGCCTTCCTTGTCTTAGATGTGGCCTCCAAATGAAACAGCCATCTTAAACATGTTGAGAGGAAATAATATTTCAGCAGAACAGAAATCATGTGTGGAAGCTTTAGGAACTCAGTCTAAACTTGAAAAATGTTCCCTTATTTCCTCCTTCTCCCTGATGATGCTAATGAGACTTAGTCTGGCTGGTGACAAGAAACATTTAAGGTAGTAATCAGGAGCTAAATCACACCCTCCTTCATCATACTGTTCTCCCCTGTGGTAGAGAGGTCTGTTGCAGATTCAGAAGGTGTCAAATCTACTCCTCAGACAGGTCTGAGATTTTTTCCTTTCACTCTACAGCTGCTCCTTTGACATCACTTTTTTTCTATCCCATTTCTCCTGCTCTTTTCTTACTGATATAAACTCAGCTTAACATCTGGGAAACTTCTCCAAACCACTTCCTGAACCCACAGATGCTGGGAATGGTAATAGTAATCATAATGAAACATTTATGTATATATTACTCCTGTTTCTAAACTACCTGGGGCTCTGTGCAAAACCAAATCCCACCCAATCAAAATAAATAGGATAGAAGCCTAATAAATACAATGAATAAAATGCAAAGAGATTTGCAGGTGTTTGGACCCAAGGTCACCCAGACACATGTGTTTTAACTCAGTGGAGATGGAGGCAAAGTCTGCATAGGACTCATTGAGTTCATCTTACTGCAGCAGTTCAGGCTCCTTCTTAAGTACATGTTTATTTGGTACATAAGCATCCTCCTAGCCCTAAGTCCATTTGAGCAGCATGTGCTCAATACACCTGCTATTCATAGGGTCATAGAGTCATAGAACATAATGACTTGGAAGAAACCCACAGGGATTGTTGAATCCACCTCCTGGCCCTGCACAGAACAAACACAAGAATCACATCATGTGCCTGAGAGTGTTGTCCAAATACTCCTTGAACTCTGGAAGGTTTGATGACATAACTGCTTTCCTTTGGAAGCCTTTTCCATTGGCAGATGTTCATTTCCCCCTGTATGTCTACAAAGAGCAATAATACACCAAGAATGATCAGGCTGATTACCTTAACTGTTGAACTCAGGTGGAATTCTCTGTGCTACTGCTGATACATATATATAT
>NW_008676942.1:0-5928 GCF_000695815.1 Acanthisitta chloris
ATATTTATATATATTTATAAACACCAGTCATCAGTGTAATTTCACTCTGTAACCCCCCAAGCGATCTATTAACACAAAACTCAGTTACTCACCTCTGAGGCTGGTCATAACCGCATCATCCCACCTCTCAAGCATGTCAAGGTCCCTCTGGATGGCCCAACTCTTCCCTCCAGAGTGTTGACTGCCCCACACAGCTTGGTGTCTTCAGCAAACTTGCTGAGGGAGCACTCGATCCCACTGTCCATGTCGCTAAGAAAGGTGTTGAACCCTACTATCAGTTCCAGTACCAATCCCTGAGGGATACCACTTGTCACAGGTCTCCACATGGACAATGAGTCCTTGACCACAACTCTTTGCATGTTACCATCCAGCCAGTTCTTTATTCACTGAGTGGTCCATTCATCAAACCCATGTCTCTCCAATTTAAAGACAAGGATGTTGTGCAGGACAGTGTCAAATGCTTTGTGTAAGACGAGGTAGATGATGTCAGTTTCTCTGCCCCTATCCACCAGTGTTGTAGCCCTGTCACAGAATGCCACCAAATTTGTCAGGCATGATTTCCCCTTGGTAAAGCCATCTTGGCTGTTACCAATCACCTCTGTGAGAGGTGATCATACATACATTTAGTTTTAGGGGCCTATATGGCAATGAAAGAACACACACCATAAAAAGTGCACAGCAAGCATTAGAAAGTGGGAGATGCGTAGGCTGACAAAGCTTCAATGACGAACAGCAGAATACAACTAATAAGCACAGAGACATGCCTAAATGAATTCCCCTTACAAACCGATGATAATCACTACCGAGAAAATGAGAAGTACATAGGCTCTTTTCAATGTCTATTACCGTTTTTTGATTTCTAGGTAAAGAATTCAATTTTAGCCTCGGAAAACATGCTTGCAAACATGTTTTTCACTCTTTGTCACCTGAAAACATTAGCTGGAAGCTAAGTCCTCTTAAATTTAAGGACTTTTTAGACAATAGTATATCCAGATTTCTTTGTAGAAGTGTATCTCTCCATTGACAGTATGTAGGAAACAAAGGTTACTAAGGTCATGTGCCACAACCTGCACTGAAGTCAGATACTTAAAGGAGCCAGCATGAACACTCTTAATACTCCAGTGTTTTTATTTACTTACTTCTGTATATTGAACACTCTGGGCTACTGGAATGTTCATCTGGGGCCTGAGCAGGGGGGGTCATTTTTAGTCAACAGTAGACACTCCAGCAGAGAAGTTCAACCATCTATTGCAGAACTGACCTCTCAACACCCTGCTGCAAGAATGCATGTGTCAGAGAAGTCAGCAACAGCCAAGCTCACTCAAATCTGACTGTGTATGGTCAGGATATGGCCAAAAGGAACCACATCCTAACCCTGCTGCAGGAGGGATACACCAGTCTATAGGGTTCTTTGAAGTCATATATGGTATCCTGAGATATCACTAATATTATTTTCAATTCAAAGTGCCCAAAGGGATGAGGTTTGTTTTGCAACTTGTCAAAGTGGTGTTATCATAACAGGGAGCTGGAAGGCAAGAGTATGTGCTGAATGCCCATGGGTATGGCATGAGCACATGAGTACTTAAAGATTTGGGGATTGTGGTTGGAAGGCAATTTCCGTACTGCCTACTGACAATAGTCTTGGTGCATGATGTACTTGACCAGTTGGCATAGGTTAGTGCACAAAAACGACAGTCAAAGACTGGTTGGCACAGTCATAACTGTAATGGGTTGTTTGCTAATGACTAAGCAATGAGGACCATGAGCTGTCCAGTGCTCAGTTTTGCTCCTTGACAGCTTTATTTAACAATATACAGTCAATATCCATGCCAAAGCATCAAATCTAGCAGAAAACTATCAGGCAAGGAAATTATTATTTCTGTAGTTACTATTTAATGCCATGAAAGCATGCTGCTTCTCCAAAAAGGTCAGTGCCCCAGTTATTCTCTTGACAAACTGCAACTCCAAGGCTGGGAAACAGCAGTACCCATGTTCAGAGTTCAATATCTCAGCTTTTCTAAACCTTTGACTTGCACATTGGCAATTGCACAAAGCTACACTCCTCACTACATATCTGAAGACTAGTAACACTGCTTGCAATCTCCAAAGATTAAAGTTACAACAGTGTTGGTAAAAGTTACGCAGTGTTGGTAATATGCCAGATTGCATACATGCACCCTAAATGGATTTATCTGTCCAACCAGTAGGACAGTTTTATCATTTATGAGACTATTTAATTGAAATTCGGGTACTTACCTCAGATTACCTTGGTTGGATCACCTGCATATCTATCAGCTTATATTCTTTTGGAATGTATTTTTTAATCATATGTTCATATTTACACAAATTGGCTCATGCTATATGACTCACCTAAAAGAAAACAGGTTCCTTTTGAATTATTTGTTTTTAATGTATGGACAATGCTAAATAATTTTCATTCTATGAAAGATATAAGTTTAACAGTGTAGAGGAGAAACACGGGACATAGTTATGGAAGAACTATTTACTACAAAATTACAAATATTTTTTAAAAGACCACCTTTGAAAATAGAGATATTCTAGGGATAATTCTTGCTCCTCCAGTAGTATCTTGCTATCATTTGGGAATAAGAGGACAAAAGCAAAGTTTTAACTCTTCTCCTCACTGTCAAGCAGAAAGGTTAAATTTAAATAAGTGTGTATCAGTAAGCCCACAGGATATACTCTACTGCTAGGGTAATATTGACTGAATAACTTGAATTTTTGGTTCTTTCAAATTTTTTTCAGCACTTGGCTTTCCAGTCTTACCATTCTTATAAAAATATATTATTGTCTTTTAGAATAATATATTCATTTATTTAAACCTATTAATTAAGTTATAACATGTTATATAGTATAATTTTAGGAGGTTAAAGTGAAGCATATCTGAAAACAGCAATGTCATTCCACTGCAAGATGCAAGGAAGAGCAGGGATTTAATTTGGGGAGGGCAAAACAAACCCAGGGGTCCTATAAGGGAAAGTCATTGGAAACCCATCATATTGCAAAGGTTTCTGGATAAGGCCCTTTTGCACAGAAACAAGTGATTTTTCTTTTGAAAAACTTAAGTCAGTCCTTGCCTCCTTATTCTCCTATTAAGACAAGTTCGTTCCTAGCTGAAACCTTGATGGGGTGTAGACTTAGGTAATAAAATTCAGTTATAGAAGTATGGACAGGTAACACAGACTCTTTGTTGGTTTAGGAGGGTGGAGTGTTTGTGTGTGTGTGTGTGTGTGTGTGTGGCTTTGTTTTGGGTTTTTTTATTGCAGTGTTACTGATCATCTAGTCAAAGTATTAGTGTAAGAAGAAGATTTTGATTCCACAAAAAATCAGTGAGTGGAAGATTTCTACTTACAGTTTTTCCCTTTAAAGCACTAACAACCAATGAAGGAACAGAAGTACTGATTATGAAATCATGTAGAGTATCGGCAAATAAAAGGCACTAATATAAGGCTCATTCACCTAGGGACAGAAAACTGAAATTCTAGAGAACTGAGGTTGTGTATTTGTGCCCAGTCTAATCACAGGCTCATAGAAATCAGTGAGGCTGAACAATAAGAACTCCAATCACTGCCCTTTTATGAGATACACCAGAAAAGACAGATGAATATTAAGAGGTGGCTTGTAGCAAAAATTGAATCCTTGACTGCTCTGGACTCCCCAGTAAGACACAAGCAGACACAGACCCAAGACTCATGATGGAGAACTAAATTACCACAAACCCTTCAGTCTGTCAGTAAGTGTCTTTGGCTCCATGGAGAAAAGACCCCATGGTCTCTCCTACGTAAACATCAACCTACCCATTGGAATGGGCTGCCCAGGGAAGTGATGGATTCACCATCCCTGGAGGTTTTTAAGATGAGACTGGATGTGGCACTTAGTGCCATGGTCTAGTAACGACAGTAGGGTTGGACTCGATGATCTTTGAGGTCTCTTCCAACCAGGTTGATTCTATGATTCTATACCCTGTCAAGCCCTCACTCTCCTGTCACTGAGGTGTGAAAAGACATTCTAGTTGTGAGTGGTACCCAACAATCCCACACGAGTGCACACTCCACAGCCAGTGCAAGTACAAATTAGCAAATTTACACTGCTTGAATGTTTCTGTAAATATAAGCACTGGGGAAATTTGTGGGTATACCAGGTAGGCAAGTAACAGCTCTGCTCATGGAAAAATGCTGTGCATTTCTTAGTTGTACTGGCTCATTTGTCAGCCTTTATTGCAAACAGAAGCTCCACTTTTTGGCTTCTTGCTGTGTGTAAAGACTTAGCACAAAGCTATAGCCACATGACATAGAGTTTCATTCAGTAATCATGGCAGCAGATCCTTGAATTCTAGTTAAATATTGAACCAAGGGATGACTCACAGAAATTTTCCCATGAAAGCTTGTAAAATAATCCTGGCATAAGCTCCTTTAGATTTGACCAGCACTTCTTACACTCCTTTTATCTGGAATGAACTGACTTGTCCTACCTGTTCTTACACCATTGATATGATCAATAGAACACAATTTCTTTTGATGCAAAAGACATGTAAATTATAGCAAAGCATGCCCATTACATTGTCACTTGATGGGAATAGAAAGCTGCTACATAAGGAACCACTGCCCTGCATACAATACCACTGTCATCTCAAGGTGCTGCCCAACATTCTCCAGTGTTTGGAGAAAGGGGTCTGAGAGTGGTTGTTCAGAATGAATCCACAGGCAAAAAGGACTTGGACCTTGTGTCAACACAGCCTGGATGGACCAAATGTTGGTTCCAGACCACTACTTTATGTATATGCTCTAATGGTTAAGAAGACTGTTCATTATTGCCCCGTGCTTTCTTCTCTACATACTCCCTTTTCATGCCATATTTTCTTCTTCCTAAAATTTATTTACTCCATGCTCTCCTCATGTGGTTTGTAAGGAATAGCATTCACTTCTTTCTACCTGTAATTGTCAATTAAGCCATTAACTGATGCTCACCATGGATGTATCTGAATTAAGTTCTCTATGCTTTGTATGAAACAGTTGCAACTAGAGAATTCAATTAGTTTTAAACCCACTTGCCAACAGCATGAAAACAATAGGCACATTTTCTTCTGTTTATATGTAGACAATAGAATGAAAATTACATGAGTTTAGAATCAGAATTACCTACATTACAAATTAAATGCAAGTACATTTAACATTTATTAACATATATTAAAATGAATTGAACACAGATGAGCTGGAAAAACAGAGCAAAGGTTTGTTTGCTTCATCTAAAGGATACATTAAATAAACTAAAGCAGACAAAACAAATAGTCTGGGGAAATGCTGACAGTGGGTCTAGAATCAACTGCAACTGCAAATACAGACAATCTTTGTCAGTGGTGAATCACTAATAAAAATAACGTTCAGTTAATGATAAAAAGAAGATTGGTTTAGAGATAAATGAAAATTGATCTGACATTAAATGTTGTGCAAAAAGCAGCTACTAAGGGTCTTCCATCTCCCTCTAGAAGCTGTTCAGGCAACATTACACTACAGGCAAAAAAAAAAGGACACAAAAATGAAATTGTCAATAAAATTTTCTGGAATCTTAACAAAGACATTTGAATACAGACAGATTAAAGTAAATTGAGAAATTAGAATCCTGAGCACAGGGTTTAGTGAGAGACATGATAGAAGTCTTTTCAGTATCACCTTCTGAATACAGAAGATTGCTTAAAATTCTGCCCAGTCATCTGGAAGGCTACTTTTCCCAGAAAAATTATAAAATAAATCTAGATGAGGTGCCAGAAATTGGGCCCAGAGGCTGAGTTTCTCAGTTTACTGACAGAAGGAACTCTTATAAGAAATGAGGACAGTAAAATACTGTTTTTCTCTAAAACACTTTTACAGAAAAAAAAACCAAAATGAGTAAGTGGGGTCAGGGTTAGGG
>NW_008676942.1:5974-11564 GCF_000695815.1 Acanthisitta chloris
TCAGTGAACTAATTTGTTAACCAAGAAGAGGAGATTTTGTGCCCACAGCACCAACACTATGCCAGCTACCAGTTACAGGGGAATCAGATTAGCTGTGTAATCTATAGTATGGTGAATTGCTTTCTAAAGGGCTCCACAAAGCTATTTGTAATCAGGCAGGCTACGAGTGACTTCATACTCACGAAATTCAAGGCTACTTCAAATCCTTTAACTGATCACACCTGATGTATGATGATCAGCCAGTAAACTCATCCAAAGTGGCATTCATCATGGTTAACTAACACATGTAAGACTTCACTAAGGGAAAAACCCAGTAAGTTGGCAGTTATCTAGAAAACTGGTTTACTGATTCTGCTCAAGACTTCAGCACTCAGAAAAGTAGTGGTTGCTCAGCAATTTATTATCTTCTGTGGATTGGCACTTGCACACTTGTCCCTCTAGAATAAAGAGCCATAAGTGGTGGGTGGCATCCCTGCCCATGGCAGGGCAGGAGAGAGAAGGGTTGGAATTAGATGATCTTTAAGGTCCCTTCCAACCCAAGATACTCTATGATTCTATGAAGTAGCAGTCACAGAAATTTCCCAAATGGCTTTAGCTGATGAAACCCTCCTATTCCTGAGGACTTCTCCTGGCTGCCTGAGTCTGCATTTCCCTTTTGAACCAAGGTGAGCTTCATGTTGTGAATGAGAGAAAATTACAAAGTGTATTTAAATCCAATTTCACTATGCTTAGCACTGCAAAGTATCTTACTGTTCTTATTTAAGGGAAGCCCCAGCACTGCACTAATTTACACCCTGTGCAGAGTTTCCCAAGTGGCAGACTAACCACTGCAGAATAAAAGAAAGGACAGCACTGCCAAGTCCACCAATAAACCATGTGCCTAAGTGGCACACCTACATGCCCTTTAAATACCTCCACCATTTCCCTGGGCAGTCTGTTCCAATGCATGACCACTTTTTCAGAGAAGAAATTGTTCCTACTATCCAATCTAAACTTTCCCTTTTTCATCCTGTCACTTGTTACCTGACTCTCACTTCACTGCAACCTCCTTTCAAGTAGCTGTAGGGAGTGAAAAGCTTCCCTGAGCCTCCTCTTCTCCAGGCTAAACACTCCCATCTCCCTCAGCCACTTCTCATCAGGCTGATGCTTCAGACCCTTAACCAGCCCCACTGCCCTTCTCTGGACATACTCTAGTACCTGCATATCTTTACTGAAGTAAGGGGGCCTCCCACGTTAGCCAGGTGTCATGGTTTAGGAATGGTATTGCCCAATTTAGTGTTCCCACTGAAACGCTCCACACTCCGCTCACTCACCCCACACTCCCTGTGTGACAGGGTGGAGAGGAGAATTGGGAACACAAAAAGTAAAGAACAGGGGCTGAGATAAGAACAATCTACTAGACACAACAATGCAATAAGAAAAGGAACAGTAACAACAACTATACTAATAACAGAGTTTAGAAGACAGGTGAACAGTTCACACGTATTTGCTCACCACTGCCACACAACTGCACACAACATGCACCAGCTGAACTGGAAGCACCCACACCCCTCTCCAAGGTATGAGGTGGTATAGAATAACCTGGCATATCCCTCCTGGATGCTGCAAAAGTTAACACTGTCTGGAACCGGGACTGCTGATATCAATGGAAAGTGGCTCAGTGAGCACTTCCACCAGCTCCCTCAGTACTCTTGGGTGAATCCCATGCAACCTCACAGACCTGTCTGTGTCTAAGTGGTGTCACAGGTCACTGAGCATTTCCCCTTGAATTATGTGGGCTTTTCTCTGCTCCCCATCACTACTTTTCAGCTCAGGGGGCTGGGTACCTTCAGAACACCTGGCTTTACTATTAAAGACTGAGGGAAAGACTATGAATAATGCCACATTTTACAAGGATTATTAACATAAACCACTGTGGCCTTCAATCCATCTCAAAAGGACTAATCTCAAAATGTTAGAGAATACTCTTGTTAATTGTGATCAGCATGCATGCTTACATCCATACAGAGTTAATTATGGTTTTTGGTACAGCCTCCCTGATCCACAACTACAGTAATGTCAAGAGAAAAGACCTTTTATCAGTGATAGTAATCTGAATCCTCATCATTGGTCTTATTACCTACTTTTCTATTTTATGTTGATATGTTGCACCCTTACAGCCTGTTCAGTGAGGTCGCTGATTTAGCTGTGTAATGGCCATAGCTAGTCTCTTCAGAAGGAGTGCATGCAGTGCAGCTATGGACAAGTCCAAGTGACAGTGTACCCTGGAGAGGAGTGCCCTCTGGTTTGATATGATGTCAAATGCCATCTGCATTCAACATTTATGCTTCTTTGCTTTGCTAAGACAAAATCATTATATATTATCTCCTGTTGTGAAAAAATTAAACTGTTATTGGGACATGATGCAGATGTACCGTGCCCTTAATAAATTTTCTAACTGGCAGCTCAATTCCATTTCACATTTTTTGAGCAGCAAGTATTTAATAATTTTACTAAAAGCGTATCAGCTTCACCAGAAAAGACACACTTTGAATAACCTGATGGTTAAAACACACGATCAGAAGGTACAGGAACATAGCAAGGAGCTCTTAGTACATGGATGACTTTCTATTATATTTATGCAATAGATTAGGGGTTATAATAGCATTCATTAACATTAGTGTTAATGAAAGGAAAAAGTGTTCCCAACCAAAACAGTCCAGAAGTGTTTCAAGTAACTTTTGGCAAATAATAGTAACAGAATATTTTGTGCAAATCTACAACACATTTGAGCTGTGAGAGGGATGAACACATTAGTATAAATATTCTCCCAAACTCACTATATTTTCAAACTCAATTATGTCCCAGTGTTGAGGGAATTTGTTTTTCTGACTTATTTCCTATGGATGACAGGATCCTGAGGGCACCAGCAGGCCTTATAGCCCAAACCAGCATCCCTTCAGGACCTCCCCCATCCCTCACTGTAGCTCAGGAGCCCATTTGACACATCCCAGAGCCACAGGCCCATACTCCTCCTGACTGTGTATATCACTGAATGTGATCCCTACTCACAAAACAATGTCCTGGCCCAGCCTCACTCTTCCCTGTACCCAGGGAAGTGCCCAGTGTCTGGTACTGAGCTGCTCAGCTCCTTGCCTGGCTGCTGGGATGGAGCCTGGCTGCCAGGCTTCTGCCCTGCCATCCTGTAGAGCCATTGCACCCTTGTGGAGCCACCAACCTGGGCAGCATCATGACAATTCAAATGTAAAAGCATTTTTGAGGGGGCGAAAGGTTTCACTAAATAATTTTAAAGACAGTAGTATGCAATAAAAACTGAAAAAATTACAGCCGAACTTTGTATTCACACTACTGTAAAAACCATAGTGCTTATTAGCTTCAGCTTATAACTGGGCAACTAAATAATTACCAGAAATACAGATGAAAATAACAAATAGTGAAGTATCACATCCCCAAAACAAACCTGATATGACACAGAACAGAGTTATATGTCACAGCTGCTTTCCTTAATCCATCTAGTAGTATCTCTAAAGTGGGAGAATTTACCCATACTTTTTCTGCTCACCGGCATATTTTCATCTGATTGGCAATTCATATTAAGTACTTCAGGTTTGTTCAGTAATACTATTTACTGCTAATCAGACAAAAGCAATGATATAAACATCAAGGCCAAGTTGCATTGAAAAGGTGAAAGCTGGCATGGAAAGCAGCATATCACTTACTTACGGATCTGCAAAAAATCGAGCAAATTTGACTATCTCAGACATGATGCAATTAGGTGATAACCAATGGATAGCTTGGAAAGCATATAGATATCTGAAGAGGGTAAGTGCTATACAGACAACTATATAGACTGCTATATAGACAGCTGCTTAAAGTTGATTGATAGTGTGTTTTTTGAGAGAATAAGTGAATCAGGCTGCTGAGCCTTGGTTAGTCAGAACAGGACACCTTTGATCTGACTTATTTCAGCTGTGGAAATGGTACTGCTCAGCAAGGACAGAGATCAGAAGAGATCTTAATGCATTATTCACCATAGACTGGATGAACAAAACTAATGGCCATGCATGATTAGCATGTGAGCAGAGTATTATCTAATTACATGAAAAATACTACAGATGCAAGAGATAAGGCTGACAAACAAACCTTAGTGATCAGGAAGCAATTAACTTGGAGTACAACTCCTCCATGGTCACTGAACTCAAGCTGCTACGGAGAGGACCGCACAGGTTGCACTGCTAGACTTCTGCTTGTTCCTTGCTTGCCACATTAGATCATAATACAGTCTGAAAGATGCATCTGAAGTCAAGTATTACATCTGGGCAAGGTAGAATAAATGGTTTCTGGAAGAATTACAGCTGGAAGCAACCAACTGTAAACTGCAGGAAGAAAGACTGAACACAGAGCTATGTTGGGTCAGGTTATCAAGTCCAATACTCAGTCTTGTACAGGAATCCAAGCAGATGACTAGAAGTGAATGAAAGTAGTGTAAGCAAATAGTGATGTTTTTGAAAAGCATTCACCCAGACTTCAACAACTTGCTGCTCAGGGATCATTGAGCCAAATATATTTAAGAATTATCAGAGGATTTACCTTCCACAATCATGTTTTGCTGCCTTAAGCCTTCACTCAACAATCCCCTGAATTAAGGGACTTCTCAGGTCACCAGTATGGTGTATGAGAAGCCTCACTGTCATTGTAGCTCCTGAACCTGGCTTCTATTCACATAATGCGAGGACTTACGCTCTTGCATACAAAGAGATCGTAGCAACCAATTAGCTGGCGTCATCTCTAAGCTACTATCAGCTAACACACCATTATAGTATGTCATGTCAGCACTCTGTCTTGTGAGCTGGAGAGCCTTCAGCTTAATCAGTAATTCCTGTAATGTAAGTCACCTCTTATTTCCCACTCACCTTGTCACATTTTTCATTGCATTTTTGCTAGTTCCACTAGACTGGGAGGGGGATACAGTCACTTACAAAACTACTATCAGTTATTCTCATCTAGATTCTTTCTTGCCTCTTTATGTCTCAAAAGAACTTTGTTCCTATTTAATGAAAATTTCTTTATGGCCCTTTATCAAGGGCCATAAAGAACATCTCTTTAAGGTGCAGGTAAATTAGACTGAGCAGATCTTGCTAATACTTCTACAGAGTTACTGCTCTCCACATATTTATCCAAGTATTCAGGAATCATTCTTTATAACAGTTCTCTACTAATGTGCCTGCTATAGATAGCAGGATTAGCAGATTATAGATCTCCTAGCCCATTCTAAAATTACCACCACATCTGGGACCTTTGACTTCTAAAGTGCAAGAGATTTTTAAAAACATGACTACCTACTCCAGTTATTTAGTTCAGAGATCTCATCCTTGCACTGAATTTAGAAAATACTCTCTGGCAATCTGCTGTAGTCCAGTTTCTGTTTGTTTCACAGTTTCTTCCATTAATATTTAGAGTGAATTAATGATGAGTTCCCCCTCAAAAGGGTTCAAGAATTCAGATCTCTTGGAGCTTATGTGCATTGAGCAAAAAACTAATTTTTATTGAGTAAAAAACTAATTTTTCATAGAATCAGAGAATCATAGAA